>NW_010403083.1:0-6401 GCF_000710305.1 Buceros rhinoceros silvestris | reverse complement strand
GGCCCTCGCCGCTTCCACCCGGCTCCTCCCGCCGCGGCAGCCGTGGGTGTCCCGCCAGGCGCCGCCGACAGCCCTCGGCACCCGCCTCTCCCACGAAACGGCCCTTCAGCTGTGGCTTAATCGCATTTTTCCACCTCCGCCTCCCGCCGGTCCTGCCCTCATCCGCACCGCGGGAGCGATGAGCTACCTGAGGCAAGGCTCTGGACGATGAGGAGGAAAGTCACAAAGCCGAGAGCACGAAGTGGTGCTGGAGGACTTGGTCCTGTCTCCCGTCGTTCGTCTGGGGACATGACCGCTTCCTGAGGGACACTTCTTGTCCAGGGTGACAGAAGAAGGGCCCAATCTGTGTCATGCTGAAATGAACGGGACACTTCCCTGGGAAAAGGGAAGCCATGAGGAGAGGTGACATTTTCTTAGGGCAATAGGAATGACAATACTGCAGTAAAAATCAGACCTGCGTTTTCCAGCATAAGCCCTTCAGGTCTCAAACAGAGGCAGCAACTTCATGGCTAAGTAAAAGCTGCAAATAATTGCTCTGATATTTTAACTGTTAGACTATCTGAAAATAACCAGTCAAACACACAACAAAAGACGAGCAAGGGCAATGGATGGTGTCCTCTGGCGGGTAAGACAAGGGTGACCCATCATCCTGAAGGAGATGGGGAGGGGAGTTATGTCCTAGAACCCCCAGGGGCCAACGGGCCCTTCCTTTTCTTGGTCAGTAAAAAGCCATACGGTTTAGTGCTCAGGACCCATAAGAAATCGTGTTTAAATCCCTCTTGAGGATCAGGACCGGGATCTTGAGAAGAAATGCTCTCTCAGAGGTAACCAGGAGCTTCATTTGTCGCTGTCAGCGTTGGCTTTGGCTACTTAATTCCACGTGCTGCCCTTGCCCGTGAGGAGGGGCACTGGGAGAAGCGGAGCAGATCCTGAGAAACACAAGAGCAGAGGGGCCGGGAACGCTGGTACAAGAACTGCTTCTTCTGGCCAGCAGCCAGAGGTGGTTGGCCAGGTCCAGTACCTGGTGGTTCCTGGGGAATTTTCTGCCGCTGATGACAGCGATCTCCGGGGAAGAGGGGGCTGGCTGGGAAAACTGTTGCCGGTCAAATCACCTTTCAGTGCAGGAAGCTCTTGGTGAAAGTTTAACAATTTTCTGCAGTTTGCTCCAGGTCGCACGTTCGGTGAGGAGGGGATGTTGCGTAAGCCATTTCCTGATGTCCACAGGGCTCTTTCAAAAGTGCAGCCTGTTACTGCAGGGGAGCATCCTCGTCAGGAGAGACAGTGTTGGTACCCATCGCCACTGAGCATCGTCCCCAGAGCAACCGCCCTGGTGCCACCTGTATTTGATGCTGTCTAGGAGCTGCCATTTTTGATGTTGACCGTGATGCCAAAGCGGACCTTAGCCTAGGAATATTCCAGGGACAAGTTTAATAGAGAAGTCGAAAGAATTTTGTGGTGAAAAAAAAATTGGAGGAAGGGAAGTTTCCAGTCATCAAGGTATTCTGTGTTTGCTGCATAAAGCCCAATTATTTAACAGCTCTTGTTCAAGGTGGCTCTCAAAAAGGTTGGGGTAGTGCGAGTCTTCTCTTCTTCGTGTAAGTGCGTCTGGGGTTATGGAGAAGAGAAAGTTTTCCAGTCTTAGGTGTAAGCGGTGCAGTGCTCAGCGTCAAATAAAAAGGAAAATTCACCCATCGGTAACTCAGCCTTTAGTGTATGATCAAACTGGAAGAACTGCCTTGCTCATTAGAGCACCACGCAAAAACAACGGGGAATTTACATTGTGTTAGCAGGGAGCGATGAAACACCTAATGACAAGATTTTCATGGGGTTTTTAGAACTGGAGAGATACATCAAAGAGAAACGATAAATCAAATCCCCCTCCCGATGGCCGTTCTTTGTCCAGCATCAGGAGGGGATGAGAGCTGCCATAAAACCTGCGGTTTCACATCAACATCAGACTGACAAGAACTTGGGTATGTGAGACACGGAGACACAATGGATCCTTATCACGACTTCCGTAAGCAGCTGAGCCCTGTTCCCCAGTCATATCTGAGCCACAAACGACTGACAGCTCTTCCCCTTCTCTTCGAGGATCCACAGGACAATGGGGCAGGCTCCTCAGAAGCAAAGTGCTGCAACACTGCAGTGAAAAGGATAAATTGCAGATGAAAGTCTGCAACCACCACCTCCCTCACAAAAATCCCACCGATTTCAACCGGCACCTGGTGCTAAGCACAGCTAGAGCCGCTGCTCTGTCCCCCAGGGTGGGGAAAGCCCCGCTGCAGCCTGTGTTTCAGCAGCGTCCTCACAGCAGCTTGTGGAACTGCTGCTCTGCAGACAGCTGACCCTTCCCACTAGCTGTGGCCGTACTCAGAGGAGTCGCTGGTGACAACACCTACAGAACAAGAACCGTGTGATAAACCAGGACCTATCCTATTTTCAGAAACTCAGTTTTCAAACGAAGCGGAATGAACCAGCCTTAAAGATGATCCCAACTTACCTGCCACTGAATTTATGCGTCTTAGTTTTCTACCTAACCACAGCTTGAGACTGCAACGATATAAAATTAATACCTCTGTAATTACACAGAAACTGCTGATTGTCTCCTGCACTTGATTTTCACTTTTTAGTGAGCCTCCAGTGACTGAGGTCCTTTTCAACAGCCCAGACCTAACCCCCAGAAACCCTGGCAAGGGTTACCAGAAGCTGGAATGATACGGACTGTTTAGGATTTTTTTAAAGCCAGATACAAGTGGATTTTGTCTCATTTATCTCATTTCATCAACACAAAAACTGTGAGTAGGAAACAGGTCCTAGATAGGAGAAGGTCATGAAATAGTGGCCACACGGTGGATCCTGTGAGCCACCATTTTTCTATTAAATGTCACTGGTGTCCCACGCTGAAGTGGTGTCTCCACTTTCCTTTTCGGCCTCCATTTCTCAATGTGTGTGTCTGCGGCACTGCAGGCCACAGGAGCTTTGGTCACTTGTCAGGGGCCAGTTCACACCGTGGCTTTCAAACGCTTTGCTTGGCACTCTTGGCACATCTGCGTCCCATTAGCAGCCCCTCGATGTTTGTTATTTCACAGGTTAACTAATGCTGAAGTGGTGTCTCCACTTTCCTTTTCGGCCTCCATTTCTCAATGTGTGTGTCTGCGGCACTGCAGGCCACAGGAGCTTTGGTCACTTGTCAGGGGCCAGTTCACACCGTGGCTTTCAAACGCTTTGCTTGGCACTCTTGGCACATCTGCGTCCCATTAGCAGCCCCTCGATGTTTGTTATTTCACAGGTTAACTAATACACACTCCCCGTGTGAAAAGTTTGGGTGAACAATAACCTCTTTATCACCTTGGAGAGACCCAGACCTGTTCTCCCCGCTCAGCAAAGACACTTTTTGCAGCTCTGTGCGTGGGCACTCAGAACTTGAGCCCTTAACCAAATAATCTGGGCAACACAAGACCCTTCTGAGACCCAGCTACTCCTCAACTGTCTGCTGTGCCACGGCTTCATCTGGCGAGCGCTGCACAAACACGGTAGTTCAGGAAAGTAAACGGTGGGACTCTGTGGCCATTGGCACAGGAGATGGCGGAAGCAGCGCAGTTATCCGGCTTAATAATGTGCAAAACACCGAACTGGAGCATTTGGGCAGAAGAAGGATGCTGTGCTGATGTCAGGCATTTGGAAAAAACAAACAACAAAAAGAAAAAAGAACCCTCAAACCCCTCAAAGGCCTGGCCCTCCAGGACAAAATTTTTTGCAGGTGTAATTCCATTTGAATCAGTGGAATGAAGGCAAGGAATTTTCAATCCCCAGTTGATATTCACTATAAATAACGCGCAGAGAGAAGCACGGCAGTTGTGGTAATGCAGCAGGCTCGACTATGAGAGACGTTATTCACACACGTCAGCGACTGGCCCTGGTACGGGAGAGGTTCTGGGAGGAGTGTGGCAGTGACAACCCTGTCATCCCACAGAGCAGCAAGAAAAAAAGACAGATTTGGAGGTTGATGGGACAGTTTTGTGGTTCACCTGCTGATTTCTACCGAGTCGCTTCCAGCATCGCTCTACTAAAGCAAAGTTGCGCACACCCAGCCCTCTTGCTCGGTTGGAGGACTGACCAGGTGGCACTAGTAATGTTAGAAAAGTCGTGGAATGTCTTCAAAACGGAAATGGTGGCTGCCATGCCCAGCTGTGAGACTGGGCTTTTGGAAGAGGCTCCCCCGTAAGAAATCAATAGTGCAAGCTCAGGCTCACCTCTGATTTCAGAGAAAAGCAGAACCTTTGGAAAAAACTAAAGAGCACGTGATGCTCCCTCATCCTCCGTGTGAGCGCTTACGGTCCTGCACGTCCCAGGTGGAAGCAAGCCATGCTTCTGTCCTCAGGAACATCACCACAGAACTGGGACCAGCCTGGCTGCCTGGTCACGGTGCGCCTGAAGTCAGGTGAGATGTTTAACCACCGTGCCTTCCCAGACACATGATCCACTAGTCCAGACCCCCCAGGGTGACACGTTAAACAAACTGTGCTCACAATTACTTGGCAGCGGCAGGCACATGAGATGTAAGCAAAGTTGAATTGTCACCTTGTCCAAAGGGCATGAACTGAAGTGATTTTTGCCTCCTCTTGTCCACCACGTTGGTTTGATTCCCTGACTATTGTATGCCACTCCTGCAGCCACAAAGGGCTTTCCGGAAGCCATCAGGATCTTGCCGAAGGAGGTCTGTAACAACACATAAATCGACTTCTATTTTTAGTCAATATTAGAGCTTATCTAAAGTGAACATTACTTCTGGCTTCCCTAGAGTCAGCATCCCTCCCAGAAATACGCTTTATTCTCCTCCTAAAAATAAGCTGGTGACTTCATGCGTTTGGCTCTTACGCTCAGTCTCCGCACACTCTGTAGATCCAGCAGTGGTCCCATGCCCACTGAAAGTCACCCTCACCTTCTGCCTGTTCGAACACTCATTTCCAAGGAGACACTGATGCACAGGCCCTGCCAAGGGTCAGCGAAGACAAATGACATAAAGCGGTTAACAAAAAGTGTGGACATGAGTAATTGCAAATAACCAGCCCATAAAAGCGGGGCTGAGGAGACCACCTGCACAGTGCCACGCTGGCTGTCGCCCAGCAGCTCTCTGGCCTGCAGGATGCTGCTTGCCCGGCTGGTTTATCGAGGTGTCCACACTGTGCCCATCCAGAAGGTGCGAGGTCAAGTCTAGCTCTGCCAGCAGAAAGGCTGCCTGCGCTCAATCAGTGTTTCTTTAATGAAAGGGTTTGGGACACTGCAAGTAACTAAGGCGCTCTATCTGCCTGTGCTTAGAAGTCTAAACGTAGCGGGTCCGACACAGGGCCGTGCGCAGCACACTACAAAGCAACCACACACCTCCTTGTAAGACCTTATTCACGTGGCCATTGCCACCGTGTGCATTCTCCCCTTTTCCTCTATTGCATTAAACAAGTCACATGAAAAATACGTAAATAAAGAAACCCCCTACAGATGTAGGTCAGACAGGCCCGTAGACAAAGACTGATGCTGATTGCCAGAGACTGTCACGGCAGCTTGGAGTTCTTCACTGGCTGAATAAGGAGAGAGCTGTAAGACCAGCACAACTTCCATGGAGTTGTTTTAGGTGGGGTGGGGATACCATCACCGGCAGGAGAAGTACAGGCAACCTGGATCTCTCCCGCTCACCCAGTACTGACTGTAGCAACATTTCTATTGGGCCACCCTAGAAATGAGGTCCCACCGTGGCAGAACCAGCATAAAATACACAAAACCTCTGCTTCATCTCGAGGAGTTGAATACCCTGAAAATCATCCCATCCTGAATGTGCTACCTGCAGCGGAGGGGACACAAAATCCACATATAACTAAGCCAGACACCCCCTGTATTGAGTCTGTTGTTGGATCAGATTTTAATTCAGGGAGTGACTGGCACGGACTGAAAAGAAAGACGATTCAGCTTGAGGCAGCTAAGCAAACTTTATTTTCTACAAACGTCTTTTATATCTACAGATAAAGAACCCTTAATTTAATCCTTAAATTACAATCTTCTTTTCTTCTTATCCGTATTGCCGAAGCGAGCTGTCACGCCTGCTGCAGCTCTCTAGCTCCCAGCTGTCACGCCTGCTGCAGCTCTCTAGCTCGCATCCTCCAGCTCAGGTGCTACAAGTGACAGCACTGGAATCTCAGGGCTGGAGCGTGCTGTGCTTTCAAGAACACCTGGCTAACACTCGCCGTGGCCGCAGGGCTTTGAGGGGAGGACAGTTTCTATGTGGAAGCACTTTTCGGGGAAGTCGAAGCTGGAATCCAGTTCCAGCTAAACATTCGCTCTCTGCCCATTTTGTCAAGGGCTGAAGGGAAGTCTATTATTTTCAGTCCCACAGTCCATTTCCAGAATGA
>NW_010403082.1:149314-181261 GCF_000710305.1 Buceros rhinoceros silvestris | reverse complement strand
GCATCCTGAGCAGGCAGAATACCGCCGCGGTGAGCTGTGCGCGCTTTCCATCCGTCTCACGCTCAGTATGAGCAGAAACATGGCATCGGATTCCGCTGGGAGAGGGGAGGGGGGACAGCGCGCCGCACGGTTGATTGGAATATGTAGGTGCTTATTGTCTCAGCAGGAGCCCTTCTGTCCGGGGATTCAGGTGGTGCTTTATGCGACAGTTTTCAGCAGGGCTGTGTTCTGCCGTAGCGCTGAGTATGTAACCTCAGAGACGGTGAGGAAAGGGAGATGGGTACTTGGTTTCTCATCTTCTAACAGCGTAGCGTGATAGTGGCCACTTGCTTTACTGACCTTGAGCTCCCGGTTTTGGAATGGTGGCAGAGCCAAAGCCACACGGTCTGTAGAGATTGTGCCGGTGTCTGCTGAGGGAGGGGTGTTTTTTGAATGCCGGGAGCCCTTTCACTGCTCTCCACCCACCCCTGTGCCAGCAGAAGGTGCCAGGAATATATAATGGAGACTTGTCCTGTTCGTCCCTCTGGCATGCTGCGTCTGATGCCAGCTGCCTGCTCCGGGGAGGGATTATTGGACGTTTTGCTCAGGGACATTGATCAGCTGCTTTTCTGTCAGGCACGCTCGTCTTGGTTTTCAGTGATTCGCTGGGAGATGGCATTGACTGAATAAGGACTGGTGCATCTTCGAGGGAGGGAGGGTGAACAGATCTGCCCACTGCTGCTCCTGTTCCCTGGGAGTTATCTTTAGCAGCTAGATTTTATCTAGGAGGTTTGGGATTGGATGCAGCTCTGGCCTGAGCCTTCCTCCAATCGCCGACCCTGTTACAAAATGCTGCTGGGTCAGGATGGCAACCCAAACCTGTTGGGCCTATGTTCCACATGCTCCTTCTGCTAGTTTAAGCTCATTTACTGAGACAAGGAGTGTGATTTAAACTTGCCTGACTGCTTGGAACCACCCCCCCCGCCAGGTGAATAGCAGATCCCGTGCTGGACTGGCTGTGGTGGCAGGGTCATGGCTTCGCTCCCCACACCAGAGTGAGCATGGCCACGTCTGTGGTTATCCCCTTACTGCAGTTCCAGGGGGGAACAGGACAAGGAATGTGTCTCCTGGTATCTGGTCCACCCTGAACCCAGCATAGATGCTGAATTCATTCTGCATTAGCCACCAGATGGCAACCATATTGTTAGTTAATGTTAAAGTGGGTGGTAAAGGCTGAGTTGTTGTATTTATTGGTGCAGCTTGGAGCCAAGTGTGGCCTGCCAGGCCCTTCCCTGGTTTCTTATCTGAACGCACACAGGTTCTTTTCTTAGAGAGAGTTTTCCACAAATTCCTCTCCACTGGACATGCAGTTCACTTCCTTGCTTACTTCCTGGTGGTGATTTGGGATGTGGGAATTATGACAATAACAATCGAGAGCTTAGCTGTGTATTGCAGGTGATTTGCATGGTCTGAAATCAGCTGTTTGGCTTTTCACACGGAAAACGCACAGCACATTTTCCTCTAAGGAGAAAAGGAAAACAAACCCCAAAGCACTTGTTTAATAAGTTAACAGAAAGTCTAGGTCCTTCAGTGGTTGTTATCCTAATGCAAACAAACCAACTTTGCTCTCTGGGCTCTCAAAAAAGAAAAAATGGCATTGCTTGCTTCATCGTCTGCCTTGCCCCTTCATATTGCTGCAGCTTCACCTCTGATAAATCTTTTGTGGAGCATTGGGTATTCTCCCCTTGTCTCTAAGGGACAGACTTTCACTGAGGCAAACGTGAATGTAAACTTTGAGCTCCTGAGGAAGGGTACGGGTGACAGAGATAAGGAAGGTACCAGTGGTTATGGTACTATACTGGTGTTAGTCCTGTGGTATTTAGTTTTAAACTGTGATACTACATAGCAGGAAGGGTACACTACGTGTCAGGAGGTAAGGATGAGGTGTTTAAAAAATAACTGAAGAAGGTAAGCAGAAGCGTGCAGAGGTAGATCTGGGTATACAGCAGACCAAGCGCTTAAAAATGTATTCGATTTTTGTGAAGGGATGCTAAGTGGGGTTGAACTTTCCTTTTTGAGCCTTAAAAAAGGTGATAGTGTTTCTTTTACGTATCTTCATTTGATTTGGATCTAGGATAAAAATTCTTTCCTTCAGAATGCTATCTCCCTCCCAACGTGAGCCCTGAGGCTTTGACTTAGGCAGTTCCCTTCATGGTGAATTTGAGCCTTGTGTTAAGCAAAGAATGATGTCTTTTTGTTCAATGCAGAATTCCCACTGAAACACTGTACACATCCTTTCTCCCCTTCTGACATGGCTGTTATGTGAAGTATGTAAGATATTCCTTCCGAAGTACTATTTGTTTTGAGCCTTTCAGCAAAACTATTGGCTATTTTTGGAAGACACTTTCCCAATTCCACAGGAAATACGGGGCAGAATGCTTGACTATGCCATTTGCCAATGGTCAGTGCACCCTTTTAACCTCTCTCTAACCAAAGGAAGCCTCAAGTACAATCTCTGGCAATAATTTGCTCATTGTCCGGTGAAATATATCAAATGAAATGATGCCTCTGTCCAGAGGAGCCCACTTAGCAGAAAGGACCTGTGCAACCATTGCGAACCCAGCTATCGTCCTCTGCAGCTAACAATCAGGAGGTTTAGGCTTGAAGCTGTGCTTGTTCATTCTGTAGTTAGCTGAAGGGTTTTTCAGAACAATAGTTGAGCTCTGAACCTTTCATAATTCCAAACTTCTTAAGATGGAGTGAAATTGTAATGCCTCCAAGGTCATGGTGTCTTGGGGAGAGCCTAGTATTTTCAAGCACTTTTAAACTTTGCCAGTAAGGATTCAAAGTTATTTTCTTTATGTTTGTAATCCATCATCTTGGTTAAAGTTTATGGTGTTAAATTTTTATCTTAAACTTTTGACATTTAAAAAAAATGTCAATTTCCACAGGTTGGGGGGGGTTTTTTTGGTGGTTTTTTTTTTTTTTTTGAGTGTCATGTTTCTGGATGTGTCAGTCTGCACAAACACTTCTGCTTTGATCAAATCAAAACAGTGTCTTGGTGACTTGATGCAGTCCTGGTGGGAACCCCTGCAAGATTCCCCAAGGAGAGGGTTGAGCTCTGGGACTGGGTGAAATGGATTGGGGTTTTGTTGCTTGGCTGGCAGTGAGGACCATCAACACAGGATCAAGCTCTTTGCTTTGCTCCAGCAGGTTAGACAGGGACTCAGGGTGGACAGATTGTATTGGCTGTGCAGGCACTGGCTGAAGATCTAAGTTGCACAGAGATTAATAGGCATATCTGAGGAGATGAATTGTAAAGTCAGGATTCAAAAGAGATGTTTTTCCTTGGTAACTTTTGGGAACAAAGGCATCGCCTTTTCTCCCTCTCTGTCTCTAACCAAGGGGGAAGGCTTTGTTCTAGGACCTGGCAAAATTTAGTTTGGACATCCAAACTCCCTAGCGTTGGGGAGTATCATTTAGGTTGTAGCTCTGCCGTTGTCTTGCCATGAGACGTCACTCCTGCTTCCTGTCCTTGATTGGCTTTGTTCATCCCACCAATGTTTACCCACGTCTCTGCAAGGTTTCCTTGGTTAAATCTTCTGTCAGAGTAAAGTTCTGCTCTCCTGTGGCAGCTGGGCTGTAGTCCTGGTCTTGCAGGGCTAGTATAACCATAGCTGTTAGTAGCCAGGCCTGCTGGTGCTTATTTCCTATCTGCTTCAGTGCAAAAAAGATTTACATGCCAGTAAACCAAAGGCTTTGCTAAAGCATTTGCAGCCTAGCAAGGAGAAGTTACCGAGGACACTGGCCTGGAAAAGTAAGACAGACCGCTTTTGGCAGGCCACTGTGGCCTCCTGTCCCAATGCTTCTTCCATTTAATTTGTCTCTTGTAGCAATTGTAGTAGCACAGACTGTGTCCAGAAAGGATCTTTTCCAGAACCTTAGGCTTTGTTTCTTTCCCCTTGTAGTTCCTTACTGGACATGAGGAGGTTGTGGTTTGGGTGGAACAAGGTTTGCAGAAAGCACGGCTTGCATTTGGAGTTTGCACTGATAAGACTTTTTCCCTCCTCATAAGATAGGCTCCAGTAGGTGGAGCATAGCAGGTGATGACACCTAGAATGAAATCTCAGCCCTGTTGAAGCAGGTGGGAGTCTATACCGATGCGCAGCACCCAAGAACCTTAAACCAAATTTAAATACAGCTGTCTTCAGGATTCAGATGTTAGAGGCTGCCTGGTCTGTAGAACCTCTGCAGATGGGGAGGGAGGCTTTACATAAAAAATGGCAGATGCAGAAAGCTGTCTTATGGAGAAGTAAGTATCACATCTACCTGCATGGAAGGAGAGATGTTCCTTACTGGTTTTCCTTTGGGATCCTTATGTCTCTTCAAAGCTTCTGTAGTTTTTGCTTGGCTTTGTAGCCAAGGGTAGGATGATTTGGAGGCAATCTGCCTTGTTATGCCAGTGAAGTACAAATAGTCTGAGGAGCTACAAGAGTTGTTTCATACTGAACTACTGTGTTGTTTTTTTTTTTTTCCTGGATGACTCCCCAGATGTCAAGGAAAGAACTTTTTACTTTATATCTGTTAGCTTGCTTTCTTAAGAATGCAGGGCTTAGGTGACAGGTAGTCTCAAAGGTACTTTGTGCCTAAAGGTTGCTGGAAAACAGGCACTGGATAGAGAAGAGAGATCTGAATTAATGCTCCTAACTACAGATGATTCCAGTATGAGCTCAGAGTGTATTACTGGGTATCAGATAATCTGCATGGGACAGGGAGGAGGTGAAATAGGAAACCAGGCTCCACATGTTTCCTTGCCCATGGCATGGTGTGATTGGCAGGGTGCTTATAGTGCCCTGCTGGAGGTGCCTCTCTGTCTGGGTGTTGGTAACAGATTTCTTTTAAGAAGTGGTATCTCAGGGATGGATGAATTTTCTGACTGGAAAAGGCCCAGCCTATTCCTGGTCACTTTATCTTGCCTTTAAGTTCTAGTTGTAGAGCCAGTCCTTTTCAGTGCAGTTCTTGTGAAGATCAGGTTCCTGAAGCAGGATCTGGAACATCTCTTTTCAGTGAAGACTTTTGGTGAGGCTCTAGGTGGAGTAGAGTTAGTGTTACAGAACTCATCTGTTGGTGTGTGCCATCAAACTTGTCCGTCCTCTCCCTCCGTCATGCAAGCTGATTCTTAACCAAGGTTTTATGTTTCCAAGCTCAAATGTTTTTTGCAACATCATGAATGCTCTTGGCACGTGACTAGCAAGTGACATGGCTAGCCAAGCCATTGAGGAAAGCTTGGTGCAGCCTGAGGTGTTCAGCACCCGTCTGGACTGAGGTCTTTGGGAATAATGCAAATTTTCCTTTGTTCCGGACTCTGGACAGAGAGACAAGACCCTGTTGCTTGCGACCAAATGTATCATAAAGCTCTGGTTCTAGAAACTTTCGGAGTGACAAGAGGGTAGCTTGCATTGACAGGTATCAGAGTGGCTATTTTTCTCAGTTGTTGTGATGGTGACCAGACACCTGAGCTGCCCACTGTGCAAGTTCTGCAGCTGTGCAAGGATCATCTTACAGTCCTGGCTCTCTACCTGTATGTGCAGGAATCGGACTGTCTTCCCGGAAGCGCTGTGCTGGCAGCTTGACATTATCATGAAGACAGACTCAATTTGCCAAAGTAGAACAGAGCTGTAGCCCTGTCTTCTTCAACTGGCCACAGTTCTGCTCAGCTTCCTAAGTGGGCTGGCAAATTCAGGGTGTGCGGAACAGCTGCTTCTGTGGTGGGGTAAGACTGTATTAATCTCGACCAGGAGACTGTGCGTTCTCCACCCCAGACCAGTGAGGTGGGAACAAGTATTGATATACAAAGAAAGCCTCCTTAGAGAGCTGCTGGCAGGTGGAATAGTGCATCCAGGTCTGTTTTGACATCAGCCTGTGTTTTAGCCTTCTCCAAGGGACTATATAGTTGCTCTTCTTCTACAGCTGTAATATTAAGTGTGTGAGCGCCATCAAACCTGTACCATTCTGGCATTCGCGCTGCTGTGCTGAAAGGGGCCATCACTCACAGGAAGAGGTCGGGAGAGGGAAAAAGTCATTTACATTGTCTTACTAGTTAACCCCCAATTTAAATATGGTAATAGTTGACTATTTAATACTGCCAGGACAGGAGTGAGGAACCTCTGCTGATGTGCCTGAACTCTTGGCAGTGTTGCAAGGGCTGAATAAATCTTGACAGCTGCTTTTTCATCAGGTGCATGCAAGTGCCTGATGGACCTCAGACAGGTCACATTCTCTTGGAACGTTTCCTGTCTTTGGTAGCCTCTGAAGCTGCTCGATCTTCACGAAGCTGGCAAGTACTGCCGCTGTCCCACATTCCTGGAGGAAAATTGGAAATACAGTTATTAGCAGAAAACAGGATTAATTCATCTTTTTTCATTTTAGGTTACATTTTCATTATGCCAACTTGCTTGCATAGTTTTATTTCTTAGCTGCTACTTAGAAAGTACCTATCTTTAGATTTGTGGTTCTGGTCTGAAGGAACAGCCCTGGTAAATGGAAACAGAAACTGCAGAGATTGTATAGTTGTTTAATTAATTTTTCCCCTCCCCCCCTCCCTTTTTTCCCCCCCTAAGTTGCATTCAGGAATGGTTTGAACACTAGTTACTTTCTGAAGGAGACTTGGAAGCTAGAAATTGGGGCGTTACACGGACCAGGCAGAACTCTCACAGAATCACAGTGAAGCGGCTTAATGACATGAGGAATAGCGACTGTTTGCTTGGACCTTTGCATGTGTGCATGTTTAACATCGATTTTTCCACTCTCTAGGCTTTGCTCAAACCTGTGGCTGGCAGGTTAAAGTTTTTGAAAGTCACAGTTTCCAGTGGGGTATAGTTAGAGTCAGAAAAGCCAGACAGTGTCTCCTTTCTTTTTGTCTCTTTCCTTAGAAGAAAGGAGAAGTCTGGGGTGGCAGTTTCTTAATATAGGCTGCCAGGCAGGATGGAGAGTGCCGGCTTTACCAATAAGGAGGAAAGCAGTACTTAACAACACTAACTCCTCTGTGAAACCCACAGGCTGCATTTAATCTCTTGATGGTACAGAGATATCAAAGTCCAAAGTACTGGCCTCTCTGCAAGGATTTGATAGGCAGATTCAGAAAGGTGGTAATGTGTTCTGAAGTGATTTATTTTTGGGTAATTCTTCCCTGATGAAGTTTGGTTTGTTTATTTTAAGTGGATTTAGAGCTTTTTGTTAAACTTGCTGTAAGACCCACGCTATTTTCTCAGTTCTTTTCCAGGTTACCGTTGTAGGAGGGAGATTAGAGGTTGATCTAGCTGAAGGATGATCATTTTTCACTGGGCAATTGCTAATACTCTGCTTTGAAACTGTATTAGACAGAGCTGCAGTGCTTGTTTGTCAGCAGGGATGGAAATGGAACTTGAGCAGTACAGTAACTACAGTGTGTGAAAACACAGCTAAAAGTGTTTGTGCTTATTTTTTTTTTTTTTTTTTTTTTTTTTTTTTTTTTTTTTTTTTTTTTGCCTTTATGTTACTTGGCCTTATTGCACATTTTATCTGGCCAGAACAAGATAATGCGTGACTTAACCAACTCAGAGCTGAGTTTGAAGATACTTGGAGAATGAATTAGCGATTCTGTCCCATTGGATTTATTTGGAAAGGTGCCAGTGACAGGCATGAATATATACTGAATAAGGGATAAAGACTGACATTGGAAGAAAATGTAGATCTTTGCATCTTTTTCCTTAATGGAAATGCTATTCCTGACCCCTCTAGTTCCCTTGGAGGTAATGTTACCCATTCCTGTAAGTTACAGTAAGTCTTTTGTTCCTACCAGCCCTGGGAGTCTTGAGTGTGAAAGGACCAACCTAATTTCTATTCCTACTTCCTTAGTCACTGTGGGGAAAAAAGAAGTATATTTTAAAAATGCAGGGAGCTCCTTTCCTGGAATCGGAATGTTCAGCTCATTAATTTTTAGTTTTCAGGCCGTCGAGTGGTATCCTGGGGAGATATTTTCGTCCCCCTCTGTGGGTACAACATGACTCTTCTGAACCAATTGTTCTTTCTGACGCAAGAGACCAAAAAGAGGATTGAGTCGTCATGGCGGGAACAGCATGTTTCCAGGGTTGTTTTGAAAAAATATTTTGGAAGAATTTGAGTGAGAGGGATGGCAGGTTCTATGAGAGAAACAATGCTCAGGAAGAGTTCAGATGGGGAACTATACTTGGGTTCTGTATTGAAACACACCTTAAACTGTAGGTTCCCCGACGGAGAAGTGAAATGACTGTTATTCTGTGTATTGAAACGACTTCTGCAGTAGGGCAACACTAGGGATTTTTCTCTTTTCTGTCTGTTTAGACTGAACAGCCATTGCAAAAGGCCAAGCCTAATAAACTTGAGCCCTTGAAAGAATGTCCCCATTCTGATAATGTTTCCCTTGTCGTGCACACAGACAGTATGGTTATTTGTTAGTATCTGCAGTGTGATTGTATTCTATATTACCAAAAAGGGCCATTCCCTAACCTGAAAAAATTCCAATGTAAATCTTGGGAATTCTCAGTTAATTAAGATACTTCTGGTTTGTTTCACTAAAACTCTATATTCCAGAACACTTAAAAGGGTTTTCAGATATTTTTTCAGAGGTTTGGTGTAAGGATGGTTTTGTAGGCAAGGGTGCAGGGCTGTTTTTGAACAACAAAACTTTTATGAAAATCAATAATCTATAGAAATTGGAAAAGGAGATTGGCTTTCTTTGGAGAGGAAGAGCAGCTCTATGTGAAGGGCTGGGAGGGGAGGGTTGAATACTGACTCTCCACTGTGTGTGGAGAGTCAGAGAAAGTCAGAGCGGGTGACATGATCAGTCGATCATAGAGCCCTGTAGTGGTGAGCTACATCTAATTGCTCGTGGTCTGGGACTTGTCCGTGAATGGGGGTCAGAGTCAGTTGCTAGGCTAGAACTTACTGCTGAGCTGGAGGCTTTTGCTCTTCTTATTACCTGACCCTTGGTGAACTTAAATAATTGAAGGAGGAAGTGTGTATCATTAGGGCTGGATGCCCTTATGATGAAGCTGTGGGTACAGTAGATGAAAAGAGCTGTGTTGCTGTGCTGGATGAAGGTGATTGGCTTAAAGCTGGGGCGGTTTTAGCTGGAATGTTTTCTAAGCTGTCAGTCTCAAGTCTCCAATTGAGGCCTTAATTTTTGAGGAGGCTTTGGAGAGCACTGGGTGGTGCTTTTCCTCTCCAAAGACAATGTGGCGCACTTTCTCAGCAAGTACTCTGACAGAGAAGCCAGTGGGCTTATACCTGTTCACAGCAGGAGAACTTGTCCCATCAATCTCAGTTCTCAGATTTGCTGTTAATCATCCTTCAGCTCTCCTGAAGTATAAGCAGTCCTCTCAGGTGGAATGGAAGAGGAGCTGTTCAAAGGCTGCCTGGGAAGAACCAACAAGAGCTGATCAGCTATGTTGCTCCGTATGTTCCCACTTCGATGGGACAAACCACACCCTGTAACCCAGCCTGGCTCTGGAGGGCACCTTCCTAAATCTTCCCCTATGACTGATTACTTGCAGCTATCACCCTCTGGCTGAGGGAGTCCCAACAGCTCATCCAATTGTCCGTATCTTTTCCATGAGTCCCATCATGCATGTTACGTGTTCCAGATCTGCCCTGCATTTAAGAAACTCCTATCCTTTTTTGACAAGGTGGTTGTGAACCCGCGCAGGAGCTGTCCTGGCTTCTTAAGGGCTCTGCATCCAGCCTGTCCCTTCTGGAGTCCCGCTCTCACATCGTTCTGCCTTATAAGAGCTCCTCTGTCCCTCCTAACACCCACCTGCTCCTTTATCTCTTTCTCCAGCCCAGGCATGGCCTCGAATGCCTTTTACGTTTTGTCCCGATTTGGTTGCTTCATTTTGCATTAGGGCCTGTGTAAAAATAAAAACACTCCCTGCAAATGTGTCAGCGTTTTAAAATGAGGGTTGCAGAGGAGGAGGTGGAGTACTTGAGAAGGGGGGTTTGTGCAAACAGCGCTATTTATGCTATCTGTTCCTCTTACTAGTGTTACTGTTGGCTATAGATAGGGTTTAATTAAGCTATGTTAATGCCAACCCAAGTAATAGACATTGATGTCGCTGAACTCCTGTTGCCTGGAATGTCACATTAATGCCAGCTGAATTAACTGATGCCGTTCGGCCTTATTATCTACAGAACTACGATGTAGCTACTATTCAGCTCCACAGCTGTGCCCGCGGTTTTTGGTCTCTGATTTGATTTGCTTAAGGCTGGGGCAGGCAGAAGGAAGGGTGGAAGTTTACCCGCTTTCTTGAAGACTGCTTGACATTTCCTGCTGCTTTGTTTTCAGGGTATCGATAGATAAATATTCTCTGGTTTGCTGAAAAGCTGGGGAATTCTGTGGTTTTTTTCTGCCTGCTTTGAATAAGAGCAAACCAAGTGGAAAAAAAAAGACCAGGAAGTTTTGAATTAGGCATACAACCGTATATGGCCAGGATGGCTGGGTTGCAGAAGCTCACCTAACCGCAGTGGTCTGTCTGTTGGGAGGTTATGTGGTAGAGTGGTAGACATGTGCAGTTCGTGCACCTCAGACTTGACAAACCAAGGCTGAATGGTAAAGATGACCCCAGTAGAGCCTATGTGTCTTCTGGTGAAGCTGTGAGTTTTCGGCACCTTGGGTATCAGGCCATCTGCTTAAGGTGTCAAGGTTAAAGCATTTGAAGTCTGAAAACTCTGGCTTAAGCTCTTAAGATTCTTAATCTCCCACACTTCTCAAGGTAGGTGTCTGCTTCTGGCTCGTGGTTTGTTCTCGTGGAAGAAGTCACCACTTCCAAATCCTTATCCCAGTGCCATGTTTCCTGCTCTGTGCACCTGCTGGCAGAGCACTTTGTGCGAGTCTCCATCCCTTCACCTGTAGATAAAATCCTGTCTTTGTCAGACCAACCGTTTGAACCGACCCAGCTATTCTCACTGGGGCAGCAGTTTCACATCACTCTTAAACCACATCTACCACTGAGATGTGTCATCTCCAGCTGCTTCTTTGCTCCTCCTTTCTGCACGTTGCTGCCCCATTACCATCCCTCAGGTTCTGCTACTTTACCTGTTTTTCCTTCAAGTCTCTCCTCACAAATAGGTGCATTTGATAGCGAGTTCTCAATGGGGAACTAAAGGGGCAGCGACAAGCACAGGAAGAAGAGTAGCAATCCAGGGTGCTCAAGAGAGGACCTTTCCCGCGCTGAGGATAAAGTGGAAGTAAGCCCCAGTTTCACCCAATGCAAGTATGGGTGAATCAGCAGGACTGTGGGGCTGTGGGGCAGTGCCTGAGCTGGGCCTTGGCCTCTTTTCCAGCTTGGCTTGACTAGACCTGTAGCTATCATGCAGCTTCCTGATTATACATTCTCTTTCCTTTGTATTCTGATTCATAGTTACTTATAAAAGGGAACTGTTCTACCTAACTGATTTGCTGTGTGCGAAGGTGGTGAGAGATAATGCTTGCAAAACATCCGGAGAAATGAGGATTTATTTGTGTGTTTTTGAAAATGTGCTGTAGAATTGCCTTGAGGAAAATAGCTCTTGCATCCTGAAGATGTACTGTGTATTTCCCTAAAGAGCCAGTAAGGCTGTTTTCCTGTGGAAAGCCGTCCTTCTGAATGCTGGTACTAGAAGTGTAGAAGGCGCGTTAATTTTCCATTGCAGTGACAAATACAGGTTTTTAAGCTAGATCTTTGCTTCTACTCAGATTTTGGTTTAGATCAAACTACTAATACTCAACAATGTCTCTGGCTGGCTTTTTGTTGCTGTGGTGTTGGGGCAGTCTCCCACTTGTTACAGGCCTTTTTATTGTTGTGAGAGTGGTTTCAGAAGGGTTTCTGCTACATCTTGGTATTTTCTGAAAGTTGTTTGATGGTTTTTTTTCAGTATTTAAATAACCACATCCTTAATGTTTGGGCACTGTCGTAAGAGGTAAGGCTTTCCCATCACTCCCATTTCATTTTGTTTTGTTCTCTTTTTAGAGTAAGTGGCTGCAAAAGTCAATTGTTACTGTCAAATGGAAAAACTTTGTTTTTACCCTTGATTGCCAGAATTCTGGCTGAATTCATGGTAAATCTCAGAGCTCGGGCAGGTACTGCCCCTCTCCCAGCATGTTCATGAACATGGTAAACTGACTGTAACTTACTGCATGTAAAGCGGGAATGAGGAGTGAGGCTACAGCTGCACAGAGTAGTGAAGTCTGACTGATTCTCTTTCTGGGATAAAAGAGAAAGCAAAATGATGTTGTAGTTGTTTGCCATCTTAATTTAGTTTTGTGATATTTGATGGGTGCTACCAGCAGCTTTCCTTTTCTGCTGGTTCATGTTGCATCAGTGTGGTTTCTCCAGCAATGGGTGTGAAAGCCTCTTTCAGTTTCTGCTCAAAGGTGAGTGCTATTGCCTACAGTGCTAAAGAGTCCGAGTGGCTTCTCCTTCAGTATCGCAATGTATCGACTCTGACATCTGCAGTGCGGTGTGGACAACTGTTCATGACCTGAACAGTTTACCAGAGAAGGAGGGGAAAGTGATGCTGCTAGCACTTCACATGGGGATAAATGATTCATCCAAAGTCACTCTTAAATTAGATGACAAGATGCCCAGGGTGGTTGGGGGAGGGGAGGGAACACTTCCATTCTGGGCTGCAGTAAATTGCTATCCAGCTATCGCTGGGTATGCCAGGAGACTCCTTCAGCAAAAGTGCTCTTGCTGCAGTGCTCCTGTCCTGTTCTGGGGATCTAACTCCATACGTGGGACTATTTGGAGGCTCTGGAGTATAATATTCCCAGCCACATTACCTGCAGGGTCACCATGCCCTCTAACGCAGCTCGCAGCCAGAGAGTGGCTTTGCCCTGTCGTACTGACATGCTTAAAGAGCATTACTCTGATTATGCAGGAGAGCAGATTAATGGGAGTTGATGGGTAATTGGAGGAAGGGAGAGGTGCTTGGGAGGTGAATTTGAGTTGGCAGGCTTGTTATGCAGAACAGCGCAGTCTGCTTGTGAAAAAGAAGCAGGTCTGGGAGAACTGTCCTGCCTTGAAGAGCTTGAGGAGGCAGATAGCAAGGTGCTTGTGTGGCAAGTTGGGCCATTAGAATTGTCACTAGCAAGTTGTAGTGGTGTTTGAGGTACTCACTAAAGTCTTCTGGAATAAAATGTGGAAAAAATAAAAACCTTCTGTCCCTTCAGATCTGGCCAGCTAGAACCTGTGTTTTCTAGTTCCAACATTCTCCCGTGGTGTGTAAAGAGCAGAGTCCTACCCAGTAGGACACTGGGATCACCAATAGGAGGCAGTTAGACATTGCACAGCAGCCTGCTGTCTGTGCCTCCCATGAGTAGGCGGGATTGGTGAGGAGTTGCTCATCTCTGTGGTGAAGAGGCGGCTGCATGGTGGAAGGGAATGATGGAATGACCTGGCCGTCAGAAGTGTTTTGATGTCCAGTGGCTGAGAACAGCAGTGTGCTGAGAGTTGTACAAGCTGTTTGAGGAAGGGAATGGAAATGTTCTCCTGGCTCCAGGAGAAGATCTGATCATGTAGAAGTAAGAAGTGTGTCTTAGGAAGCTGGACAGAAACGGCATCCCACTGCATGCAGGGTAATGAGAGTGAGGGGTGGAGTGGAGCTCCTGGAGTAAGAAATGAGACTTTCTACAGGGGAGGTGACATTAGTGCCAGTTCTTACTTAAAGAAGTGCTATGTTGGAAAGACAGAAAAGAAAGGGATTGCCAAAGAAATTCCAGGAGGCTGTGATGGCCTGCCTTGTCTTTGTGGAGCTTGCGTTTGTAGGGACTGAGTCCTGCCCTTGAACAGGCTCCTAACGCTGCTGCTGACCTTGGCAGGAGCTGCAAGTACAATGCTAACCAGGTCTGTCCTCAGGGCCCTGGAGACACAGATATGTGTCCCCCTGGTCCAGTGAAGTAACAGTAACACAAGTTGGTTTCCTGGATGAGTTAAAGTTTCATCATCATGAATGGGGCTGTGAATGAAAACCAGGATAGGACAGTGGAGTGGCAGGCCCTGGAAGAAAAGTCCTTGAGAGCCTGTAGTACCTGCCTGCCAACCTCCGGTGATGGGCAGCGGGAAGCAAAGAAACAGCTGACGGCTCTGTTGAGGGAGGCACCCAGTAGCACGTTTGTCAAGCCTGGGGATGGCGTGGGTCTGAAGCCAATCAGGCTGTAGGTGTGGAAGGGTATCAAAAGCACTGATGGATATTTTTAGCCAGAATAAATAGGGGCAAGGGTTGAAGGGGCCAGAAAAAAAAATTAGCTGTTCTTGCGTTTTCAGTCTCCTGCCAGGTGTCCCCTTGAAGGGATGACTAATTCCTTATTTCATGGAGTGGAGAACAGAAAGCAAAGAATTTTTTAACTCATCAAATGAAACGAGTACTTGTTTTTGGAGGTGAATTAGTCATGCTTGGAATCTGTTGCATTCAGATCTTTCTTCTCTGTTCCCCCTTGAGCTGCTAGTGGATCTGTGGCATGCCTGTCTTATATAAATGTCAGCTCCCTTGACTATTGTCCCTTTATCGTAATAAAAAAAAAGTTAAAGTGGGGGAAACCATGATCAGACAGAGTTTATTTATTGCTCAGTTGCTCTGGTTTGTTATTGTAGGGTTGCTTATCAACTGAGGGCTGAGAGTATTTATCTAAGACCTTCCTGTTCCTTTTGTCACCACCCTCCCTCTTCCCCAGAAGAGAAGATCTCTTCTGTGTTGAAGCAGCTGGGGAAGATACAGGAGGGGGAAACCTGGAGTCTACAAAATGTGTAGATTCTTGTGCCATGTGTAAGTGCTCTCCTTCTGAATGACGAAGATCAAAAAAGGGAAAAGGGTTTGTGTGGTGAGAGGAAAAAATTCTTCCTTCCTTTCTTCTTCCCACTGCCACCTTCCTTTATTTTCTATCTGTATTAACCCTCTGATAGTATTTTTTAAATCATAGAATATTTGACCCCAGTGGTAATAATGGTAGCTCTTCAATGATCCCCATGCCCATGTACCAGCCTTGATAGATTTTTTTAATGTATCACCCTGAAGCTGGGGCCAGGAGAAGCAAGGGTGTTAACAAGTGACTAGAAACTTGAGGAAGGTATATGAAAACAGCATCTGTTTTCATGGTGACAGGCTGAGATGAAAATTCACGTATAATGCTTTCTGCTGCCTTTGCTGTCTGGCTGCCCTGTTTCCTTTCTAGAATCCTTTGATCTACTTTCTGTTTGTTGCTGTCATTCTCTCTAGTGTTTCTTCCAGCTGTCAGTCAGGGATGGCTTGAATTGAATTTTGCCATTTGTGTGAAGAGAAAAAAAAAAGGTGCAAGTCGGTATATCCTCTGCTGAAGCCAGCTGTGGCTGCTCTGGGGGAGCCTTGCGGGGGGAGGAGGAGGAGATGATGTGAGGTCAGTCAGTTCACTGGTCTTTGTACTTTGTCCTTGAGGCATGCTGGACCAATGCAACTCGTTTCTTTGGGCTTCAGGATTAGTTCTAGCTAGTAACACATGGATGGCAGAAGAATGAGAGGCTTGGAGAAACTGTTGTGTATTTGCCTATACAACCTGCATGCTTCAATCCCATCTCTTCCAAGCAGTAAATATCACTTTGTCTGAGAGTTACTGTGTGGGAATGTTCTTTTGAACCCTTTTGACTGACTTTCACTGTGCAGTCGGTGTTCTCGCTTTTCAGAAGGAACAGACCTTGTGTGGCTGAGATCCAGCCTATGAAAAACTAACTCAAGGTTGCGAAAGTAAACAGAGGTTTTTTTCTCCTGCCTTCACCATCACCCAGTTCCTGAAACCTGCAAGGCTGAAAGAGAGCCAGGAACACAGTCAACATCTTTGTCTCCTCCAGCAATAGCTGGGCTTGCCAGTGTGTTAGAAATCGTATCCTGCAAGCGTGTGCTGATAACACAAAGGTCTTAGCAACAGTAAGGAACAATGTTCAGGAGCTGTGAAATTGCACTGATTTTTTGCCTCCTCAGGGGCTATGTGAGAATACTAGCTCTGCCAGTGTCACTCTGTGACGAATGCAATCTTTCAGTGTATCTTTTCCTGGTTTTGAAGGGAACTGTGACAGTTTCTTCATTTCTTCTGTAATAAAGGTTAATGTTTAGTATTGACCTGCATGTTTAGGGTTGCTTAGGTACCACTAGTGCTGACTTCTTACGTAGCCACGGGTAAGTTACTTGTTCTGTAGAGGGCTCATGCTGGCATCTGCAATTGAAAAAGAGGAAGTGATTCTGTGTTGGAGTGAAACCAAATCTTTGAAAACATGCATACGTGCCGCAAGCCATTGCACGTAGCCTGCTGCTCCCCTCCTGACAGTGCTGTTAAAATGGGTAAGACTGCCCTACACTCTGTAGCGGATTTTTGTTAGGCTTTTGATGCCTGTGGTGGTAAAGATTGGCACAGACTGCCTGCTTTCAGCAAGCATCTTTGGCTTATTTATGTCCTTGCTCTGGAGTCCTGATATGAAAAAGAAAGTGTTCTGTTTTGTGCTTGCAGTTTGTTTTGTTTTGCATCTGGGGCAGTAGCAGTGCTTTTGTGTGATGCACTTGTTTCGTTTGATACAGAAGAAGGTTCTGGGTTTGTTTCAGAGGAAGATGTCCTAGCATTTCGTGCACACCAGCAGCTGCATGTGGAAAAATAGCTGCAGCTGGGTACTTGTGGTTCACAAGATATTGGTGATCAGCTCCTGATTCTGCATATGTTTCTCTGTCTGCTTAGCAAAGTACGGAACTTCTTGATATAATCAGGAGCACATCGTAAAGTTCCTCCTTCCAATCACCTTTTCCTTTCAATCCCACAGACCAATCTCCAGCCATCATGTACTTGGCAGGAAGCCAAGTGCCTAGTGGCCTGGATGCCCTCATCAGAGAGCTACCGAGAAGGGCTTTCCCCAGTGAGATCCAGGTGAAGCGCTAGGAGCCTGGTTATGTTGCTGTGCTCCCAGCTCCTTTTTGTTGTAGAAAAACTTGCCTCTGCTCTTGGAACAACTTAAGCTGTCACATCAAACAACTTTTTGAATTTTCTGTCCTCTCAGTCTAGACCAGCCAAAACACAGGCAACCCTCTTCTAAGCTAAGACTTCACTCCAGATCCATGTTATACCACAGTAATATTTATTTAGTTGTTGCTCTAGATCCTCTTTGCTGTGATTTTTCTTTCTCTTCCCATGGTCTTTATTTAACCTTCGCCTGTGGCGGTTGTGCAGTCAGACCAGAATCTGAATGAAGCTGCCTTTTTGATCATAGCCTGCATTTAATAATAGGGCTGTGGTTGTTGCTGGGGAAATAACATATCAAGGTGCATCGGCTCTTCTCTCATTCAAAATTAAGAGATTTGGGCTATATACGATAGTGTCTGTGCTTTGGAGTGGTTGTATGGAATTAGGAAACCTAGATGCCCAGGAGTGCATTTCCTGCTCAGTAATACCTGTTACTCTTGGTAGTTACTCTACCTAAATGAAAGGCACGTGGTAGACATGATACCTGTGAAACCTCTGGATTCTGAGTTTTGCCTTCCCGTAAATCTTTCAGTTTCCCTGGGAGCATTCGATGCATTCTGGTACACAATCCAACCAGTTTTGGCTGCCCCAGAGCTGGATGCTGTTTCTCTGCAGCAGCGAGATGGAAGCTGGGCCCACGGAAGTGCTTTGGAGTTTTGCCATTACAGATTTATCTCCATTAACTTTGGGTCATACTGTCTGTGACTTAGAACAGGAGAGTCCACTTTTTTTTTTTAACATTTGAATCTCAGTGAAACCTTGAAGCATTCCAGAAACTGTGAAGAAACTGAGATTTTGAAATGACTCTTGGTGAGCGAAGCCAAAGTTTTCAGTAAATAAGTTCTTAAAACATTTTGAGTTTGAAAATGTGGTTGACTTATCTGCATCTCCTTTGTATAATTAAGAGTTTAAAAAAATTTGAAATGCCAGGAATTTACCAGCTTGTCTTGAAATAGAAAAAGGCTTGGCTGTGATTCTCCCTCTCTAGAAATGAGAGTGAATTTTTAGTTCTGTTGAAATACAAGTTTGGCAAATCTAAACCTCAGTGTTTTCCGGGGACGTCATGGATGGAAACAGGATGCGTTCTGTTCAAACTGCCCAGTCACTGAATCTAGTCCTTTAGCCAAAAGTCCACCCTCACAGTTGGTGTGACTTCATTAAAACAGTGGCCCAAGGCTTTAGTAACAGGGCATATGTAGGCACTACTGCTGAGAAGACCAGTTCCACCCCTTGTGAGCCAGGCTGGGACATCATAAACCATTGGTTACTTTTAACCCAATCTGTATTGCTATTTTCAATTGAGGTTTGTTTCTCAGTCCTGTTCAGCATATGGCCACTCTCATTCTTGGGTTAGCACAAGGGAAGACAGTGATGTAGAGGCAGGAAAGAGCAGGGAATGAGATGTTTTCAGAGGCCTTGTTGGGAAAGCTTGTAGTCATGAAACTGTGGTCTCTCCAAAGACTTCACTGCGCTTTGAGGAATTCTTCAGTCCAAGAAAAATTTGCTTTCCATTTGTCAAGCAGGGTAGTTCCATTCTGGAAGTGAGGGTGGAGGAGGTGCTCTATCCATGTGTGCTGGAGAATGTACTTCAAAGGAAGGTCCTATTGTTTCTTGCAGGAGATGGGTTAGAGCAGAGCTTTCACCCTGGACACTGTGACCATCAGATCTCTCACCTGGAAGTGATTAGGTGTCAGAACTTTTGAATCCTCTGTGTACATAGACTGTCTGCAGATGATGGCTTCCACATCTCCTAACCAGTGTCTGAAGGTTTTTAGGATCATACCCTTCTTAACAGCCCGAGTCCCTTTGACATGTAGCCCCGCTCAGTGCGAGTCAGGTACACAGGAGGTAGGAGCAGCCCAGCCTGTTACTTCCTGCCCCATCCTGTTTCCTTAGCACTGCTGGAACTGATCTCTGTGGACCCTGGCGCAGCTGTGCTGAAAGCCTCGAGGGGACAAAGGCCCTTTTTGTTGGGAGCTGCAGCCAAGCACATGGACGTGCATCTCTGCACTTGCCTCTTCCTGGGGTATCACACAGTGATTTTGCCATCTCCTGGGATATGTGTCCTTCAGCTTGGTGTTGCTGCACTGTCCAGGGAGTTTCCCATTGTTGTATTCTGGGAGAGGGAGGAGGGAAAGGGTGTGAGTAAAGTGACTGCTGAGGTTTGCACAAGAGGAAGCTGAATATTGGATGAATGTGACCCTTTATAGCCAGGTGCAGATTACAAACAGTGAATCAATAGGGGCAAACAGACTTTGCTCCCTATTCTGTCTTCACTCTTAAAGATACTTTATGCAGCTAAATCTCAGTTGCGTGCGTTTTCTTTGTTTTTCTAAAACCTGTCTTTGTTCAGGTAGCACTTGCATGTAATACTTTCAAAGCTATGCTGGCTGCACATCTACACACTAATATTAAAGTGTGGTGGTTGCTGAGGAGAGGAGCTGGAGGAGCAAAAGGCTGGGATCAGAAGCATGAGCTGGGGATTGCCCACCTACTACAAGAAGTTCTCCTCCCTTCTCAGGTTTCTGTGCCCCTCAGTGGGAGCACTCCAGTTCCTGTCCTTGCTTGGCAATGGTTGCAGAGCTGTTTGATGGGGGAAATGAAACCTGTGGCAGGATAGGATCCAGCAGGGAGGTTTTATGCTGTGTCCATGACTGATGGGGAAGGGAGGTGCCAGAGCATGTCTCTTGCCAACGAGATCTCAAAAGCTCACGTTTGATCTTTGAAACACTGTCACGTGCCCAGCAGGTATCTGCAGCATTGTCCAGTGTGGTGGGGAATTGGGCAGCTGCTGCAGTAACAGTTGGTGGCAACCTCAATGCCTACCCCTCTTTCACAAGTGATAGTAGAAGTATTTAGGTGATGGCACTTCCCTCATGGGAGTGAAGGCACAGGGTGGTGTGCACATGCTGTGTTCACTTTCCTGAGCTATTAGTGTGGATAGCAGCAGCCATGGAACACTTGCTGGTTGCTGTCATGATTCGTTTTTATTAAGTTCGTTCCAAGCCAAAATTAGCATGTCGGAGCAGCCCAGGAGGCTGATGTGACTGTACTGGAAAGACATCTGTGTGGGTTAGCACGTGTCACCCTGATGCCCGCCCTCTGTACTGAGGAGGGAGGTGCATCTTTGCCTGCTCGCAGCAGTTCCCTGCAGTCACAACACGTGTTGCTGACCGTGAAGGTTAGTGGCTGGGGTGGGAGCCGTACTGGATGTATAACATGGGATGTGCCATGTTTGGACAGCTGTATTGGCAGACCTGGCACGGCTCTGTGTTTGAGGGTCAAGAGGGGGATGTTACTCAATCCCACTGACTTTTGCCTGGAAATTATAGAAAACAGAGAAACCTTTATAAGGTTTTTTGAAAGAAAACTCCTCACCACTGTGGTTCTTTTGTTTTTTCACCCCACTCACTCTCAGTTTAAGACTTCATTCGTAATTGGATTAGATTGTCTTGTGTTAGCCTAATGAAGTGCTTTGTTCTTTTGTCAAACACGCCAGGTACTAGCTCCCATTGGAGAGGTTAGACCCAACTCTCTGTGAGTTGTGTCTAAGGTGAAGGTTTTTTCATCCACCTAAATGGGTGGTCTGCAGTGGAGTTGAAAGAGGCTCCCTTAAAACCACGTTGAGGAATATACCTCATGAAAAAAGTCTCATCCATGCTCTGGATGAACTAGAGAAGGGCTTCAAACCTTT
Organism: Buceros rhinoceros silvestris; assembly: GCF_000710305.1. Lineage (NCBI taxonomy): Eukaryota > Metazoa > Chordata > Aves > Bucerotiformes > Bucerotidae > Buceros > Buceros rhinoceros. The sequence continues at coordinate 160,562 of NW_010403082.1, read as the reverse complement.
TCTTGAATCATGGGGCCTTGATTTTCATAGCCAGGGGTTTTGCTGTCTCTGTAAATGCCAAATAATACAGCTTGCTTTCCGTGGTTCCTCATCATGAGCTGTGAAGTCTGCAGACCAGATGCTGAAAATCATGCAACATTCCATTACGTTTATTACCAGATCTGTAATTTCAACCCAGTATCTTCTGGCCTTGCTGTCTAACTCCCTGTGCTGTTTATGCTTTGAGATTTCAAGTAAATAGTAATGCTAAAACCTGTATCCCTCCCACATATGCTTGAGTTGTCCTCAGCCTGCTTTTCTGAGCAAAGTTTTCAACTTCCCTCTTTTAAAAGGGGATTTAACATAAAAGCTGAAGTCTTTGTGTGTAGCACCGATACTGTGTGTCTCCACCTGAGCTCTCTTCCCCAGTCTAAGCCTCGATCCTGAGATCAGCTCTTGGTGTGCAAAACTGTTCTTCCAGTTCACGAGTTGGCTGGTAGATACAAGCTTTTCCTTCCCTTCACCCTGCTCCTCTCCCACCTCCCTTTGTTCCAGGTGACCTGTCACCTGGTGATTAGAGCTCAGTGGCAGCAGTAGCTTACCCCCCTTTGGTTGATGTTGCTGGCGATTCTTCAAACCATATCAGGCTGGGTGCAGCAGCATGCATGTGGTATCTGGTTACTCATTGTGCAGGGTGTTCTCAAGAGCAGGCAACCTTTCTTTGCACTGCTGCTTCCACTGCCAAGTTTTCTTTCCCCTGAGATACTTCTCCCCTCCTTTCCCCTAAATTCGTCCCTCTTGGTTCAGCTGTAAAGAAAAGAGAGAACAATGGAAGTGTCACCTTTGCTGCCCTTTAATGGCAGGAGGTTTTAGGATATAGATGTGGGCATGGCTTGAACTCGTGGTGGCAATAGCTCTGCAGAATAGCCTGATCCCTGGACAAAGGTGCCTCAGAGGTGCTATCCTGATAGATTCATGGGTCGACCAGGGATAAAGGTGAAGGCGGGCATGGAGCAGGATGTGAAAGTGGCATATGCCAGCCCTGAGAATGATGCAAGGAAGAACAGCTCTGCTCTTGGCCTCATTCTCAAGCTCTGCCACTTCATATGGCCCGATTGGTCCAGGCATAAAGCTCATGATGCTGTGTGTCACTCAGATGGGATTTTCTCCCACTCTGAAGATGTTAGATGAGTGCTGACTTGAAGTGTACTTTTCATGTGTCCTTTATACTCTTGAGGGTACTTGCTTTATTAAAAGCTGGTGACCCCCATCCGGGCTGTGTTGAACCACTAGAAGCACAATATGTTGGTGAGAGCTTGTCACCCAAACACAGTCAAAGCTAAATTGCCTGCTCAGATCTGGCTGCTGGAATGGTGAGATGGCTTTGCACCGAATGCCCCCTTGTTGATCCCCTTGTCTCTGCTGAGACGGATGCTTTTTAGTAATGCATGCTTGGCTGATGCCCATGTCTTCCTGGCTGCCTTTGGTTCATCTCACCCCTTGACTGGTAATTCTTTCAGGGGCAATCAGAGAAGCAGTAACTAACTTCTACAGCAACTCCATGTGTCAACTTCCTGATGTTTCCTACTGTGCCAGATCATATGTTACTGTTTCGGCCTTATTTAATGTGTTTAGCCGCTGCCCTCCTTGTTCCCCTTCAGCGTAGATCTGGACTCTGCTCTGCGGGGTTCTTTCTCTGGGAATTTCATTGTCCGAGTAGGTGAACAAGACCTTAAATCACTCTAGTCTTTGAAATCTTACTTTCCTTCTTTTGCTGGTTCTGCCTCTTTCTTGACTTCAGCAGCAGCAAGAACAGGAACAAAGTGGAGAAGGATCAGGGTAAGAGAGACAGAAGTCAGTCAAAACAGAAGTCAGTCTTAGGTTAACAACAGAGCGAATTCACTGCGAGGAACTGGGCAAGTGAAAAAGGTCCCTGCTGTATTTGTTGCGTGGGACAAGGGAGGACAAACTGCCTTGCACGTGATAATCTGGAATAAAAATGCTTAATGCGTTGGCTTTATAGTAAAGACTCAAACACGGTACTCCGTGTTGCAGAGGCAGAAGCTTTTCAGAAAGCTGTTTGGGAGACTGGTTATTACCCAAACCTGTACGTGACTGTCTGAAGACAGTTGATGTTTAAGTGAGACAGGTTTTAAAATAGCTAGCTTGCCTTGTTAGTTGTAGCAGTATTTTAAACATGTCCTGTTGGATAGAAGCACAAAAGCTTGCCTGTTCCTTCCTTGCTATTTGGACTTCACGTTAAATTTTGTGATGATGACCATGCAGCAGAGTTGCGTGGAGTGCTGGCATTTAATCGCCCCCCCAGTGAATCTGCCTCAAGGTCACAGCATGGTGCTTTTGTCACTGTGGTGGTGAACCACCTTTTCTTTTACAGTACAGAAGACGTGCTGCTCTGAGAGCACGGCCTGACCGGTTAGTGGACGTGGTTGTAACGTATCAAGTAAGATGAAAAGTATACTGTACTGCTCTGCACTAAGTTTGCTCTTGTTTTAATACACACGATCAGGTCTGTGTTCTCCCTGCAGTGCCATCATGTCTTGCGGCAGCACTGAACAGAGAAGAAGTCTGGCCATCGTCCTCTTAGGGCTAACTTGCTGCATGGCTCTGTGGGTGGCTGGGACATGGAGTGTCGGTACTGCCACAGAGTCCGGGACTAGAGATGTATCAGCAGGTTCCTTGGTCTGACTTCTTAAGTAGATTGCATACTTGATCTGTCCTTGGTCATCCAGCATAGTCAGGGTGTCTGTTGCGCATCAATTTTAACATGTTGAATATGAAATGAAATGTAAGAGGCTGTGAATGCTGTCAGGGGTGGGAAGGGGCTTCTCTGGTTGACGTACTGTTTCTGTGCTTTGACATACTGTTTCTGTGCTTGAGAGTTTTGGGTGATGTTTTTTTATGGCTAGCATCTCCTGTGGTCTGTGTCTCAGGCAGGAAGCATGCTCATACGCCAGCTCTCAAGTAGTCTGACAAGTTGGCTCATCTGCAGTGAGACAGCTTTGTGGCAGCCAGTGGGCCAGGTGATGTACAGTGATTTGTTTGGTACGGTAAATGATGAAGGTCTGTAGTCATGAAAACATCCTTTTCTCCTATAATGCAGAGGGTTTACAACCTGTGTAACCTCAGCAACTTGGAGTGAAGCACTGAGAGAATTCCAGCTTGCATCTCTTGATTTGCCCTAGTATACACATGCCAAAGTAAAATCTATGTAAGGTGGAATTTCAAGGCACTGGCTCTTGGTACTGCAAAGGGAATCTAGAAGAAGTTTGTGAAATATTGCTATCTTGGCATCAAAGATAGATTTAGTCATTGGAGATAAAGATTTCCTTCTGGTGGTGCTCTCACAGCCCATGCTGAGTAATAGCGGGGACTTCACACTATGCAGATGGTGGTGATATAACCAGAGACGGGCAAGAGTGAGTGGGAATGACACCTACTAAACAGCAGGGATGTGCTTAGAGAGTCTTGCTGTGATCCAGAGACTGAGCTTGAGTTTTACTTGGGCTTGCTCTTGGCTGCCTCCTGGTAACCTGTTGCAAACAAGCTCTTGGGGGAGAGGAGACAGAAGCAACTAGATTCAGTTCTGGCCCTCCTTTTCCTGTGGGTGCTTCTCGCTGTAGAATAAGCGTGCTTTAACTACAGAATGTCAGCTGTGGCTCTGGACAGACATCTGACTTTATTGTTAGCCTGTATAACAAGATTAGCACCAAATGACACAGCAAGTCAGGAGGTCTTCAATCTTTTGTAACTGGGTTGGTATGAAGGCATTTTCATTATAATGACAGAACGTGATGAAAACTATGACAAAATCAGGACTTCAGTGACAAGTTTTTTCTGTAGTAACTCTCAAATTTAATCAAAACTAAACATTGGAACGGTGCTTGTTTTGTGGTGGGCTGTTTGTTTTCTGTTTTTAGCCAAAAAGTTAAACATTCCTACCCATGAAAAGAGTTTCGTTCTAACATTGAAGGTTTTGGTGGAAAGAAAGCGATGCTTTCTCCTGAGCTCTGAGGTGAACCCAGAGGTGGTTCTGAACTTCCTGGCTGAGGGTGCAATGGACATCACAGGTGAAGGAACAAGTTTTCACCAGATTTTCTTTGGAGGAGAAGTTCTTTTCTGACTCCTGGACTGCTTTCACTCTTGTGCTTTCAGGTTGCAAGCTGCTAATGGTTGTTCCAGCATGAGAACTTAATATTCGTAGTATTACTAAGTAAGTGAAATCCATAATAAATGAAATCTATGCTAAATAAAGAGTGTGTGTTACAACACAGACACTCCCCTTTTTCTTAACTGCTTCTGAGATCATGGCTGGCCTTGATGCCACAAGTATGGAGGGCACAGCAGAGTTTGCTCCTGTTGTAGGGGTGGGCTAGGATTCGGACTGGAATACCTTTATCTTGTCTCCCTTTCAAGCTTCTTGTACAGGACACAACTAGCTCTGTCAAAGGAATAAAATCAGAGCCACCCTGCAAATATTAGTTTATATGTCACCTTGAAAAAGTTCTGGAGTTTTCCTTGTGTCGAGGTGAAGCTAATCCTTTTTTTTTTAATGAGAATCATTAACCTGTGTAAATACCAGGTGGCTTTAGCTTATCGATTAGTGTGATGGGATGAGAAAGGGAGTTATGTTTTACAAGTGGAGATCCTGGCTTGTTAATGAAAATGTGGCTGGAGTTAATAATTTCTGGTAAGGTAACTTATCCTCCTTGTGACTTTACATCTCCCTTCTCTTGTTTATTATCTGGCTGTGATAAGTTTATGATTCTGCATTGTGACAGCTCAAGAGGTAATAAAAAGGTCTTTGACTTGCACAACTTTTGCAGGAGGGAACAGAGAAGCCGAGACTCTAATCCCTGAATTTCCAAGAGGGCCCCTTGAACCACTTCTGAAAATGTGATGAGGGCAAAGTCAGCCATGCAAGAAGAGTGAGAACTGTGTGCTTGACTCTTTGCAGCAGCCAGGACCACTTATAACTGCGGCACTACTTCTGTGTGCTAGTTGTATAATAAAAGCATGTGAAGGTGGTGAGCAGGAAATTGTGGAGCAAGAATGAGACCAGGAGGGAACAGCTAGGTGGCATCACTTGAGCACGTGGCTACCTTAACAACCTTTATGGTTCTGGCTGATGATTTGTATCAGTCTTATGATGACAGAGAGGGATTGAAGGAATGACTATGATGTCTGTAGATGTGCAGGTACTTTTTAGTGGATGATCTTCAGATATTGGATAAACAGAAAGATGATTAGTAATGGGGTGGGCAAGGAGTGCTCAGGCACTGGAGGCTGTAATGCTGGTGATGTGCACACCTGGGGACCATGGTGTGAGATGAGATGTACTGCCCAGCTTAGCTCCATCCAAAAAGCCAAAAATCACGTCTGCTTTTCAGTTGTTCTGCTTTTTCTCTCGGGACTGTTTCTGCTCTGCTTTAAAAGGTCTGTATTGGAAACTTAAAGTCCATAATGTACGACAAGACCTGCCCTTCTCTACATGCTTTTACGTCTGAGGCGCAAACGGAAGTGAGCGGGCTGGGTTTTGTTCACAAGCACTGCTGCAAACCTGCATTTATGCAGCCAAAAGCAGTGGGGTTTGCTCCCAGATGACTGAGAACCCAGCTCTTACATTCTTGGAGAGCGGTTTTGAGAGATGAAGGACTGCAGGTGCAAGTCTGCCTCCCTCTTGCTTCGTAATAGGGCACAGCTGGGAGGACAGGATGGTGGAAAGCAAATGCTGGATCTTTGCAGCACACGCCTGAGTGATGATGGAGGTGAGCTGAGCACAGGCTCAGCTTGGTCCGCTCATGTGTGCCGCTCTGCAGACCAGAGGCAGGATTCATATATAAAAGGTTTCTGTTTGCCACAAGTGATGCAGGTCCACTTAAAATTTCAAGCGTTTCCGTGTGAGGCTGTAACATCAAGTGATGGTGTGTGGATCAGGGCTGCAGGTTGCTGACAGCTCTCCTGGTTATTAATGGGCTCAGCAAGGGCTCGCAGGTTCTGAGAATAGACTCTGCGTTTGCTTTAGGGGAGGCAGCTGACAATGGTGTTCGATACAGCAATATGTCACTGCCCGACTTTTGACTGACAGTAACACAAACTCGCTCTCCGTCCAGCCGTGGCTTCAACTTGGTGACATTTACAGCAGAGCTAACTTCTCCAGTCTAAGTTTAGATCGTGGGTTTTGTGTTTGTGTGTGCTTAATAAAATAAAAAAGCAGGAGAGGTCTTCTGCAAATAAAAATGAATCGAGAATTTCAAACCATGACTGAATATGAAAGAGGAAGGCAGTAAACCTGCATGGATTTTTATGGACTGGTTGCTGTGGATCCTTGTTCAAGATATCACAGTGTTCAAGGGTTATTACCTACTTTGTTACTTTTAGTTTCCTCTTGTGAAGTCTGTGGTGAATATTCATAACTATGTGGCTGTCTGACAGGGAGGTTTCGGGTTTTCTGGGTGAGCTGCAGTTGAAATTGGCTGGTAGCCTTAGCCCCACCTGTGCGCAGCTAGTGGCACGTAGTGTGGGTGTGTGTCTATCAGCCTTCTGGAAATAGCACGTGATCTTAACTGACCTCTGAGGCTTCACGTCTTGCTGTGCATTCGTATTACTCTTTCAAAAGCTTCTCCTGCTAATGCATCCCGTCGCAAGAGAAATATCCTCCTCCCTCCCACACCAGACAAGCCCTAGAGGACAGAGCTGGCAATGTGCTTTGCAGCCCTGCCTCGAAGGAAGAGCATTGTCCCATTCAGTTCTCAAGCAAGTAGCGCTGAAGTACAGTGTGAGTGAGCGAGCAGAATCTTGTCCAGTGATGGCTGAGCCAGGGGTGTCCCGAGCTTATGTGTAATGAGTAAAAGCAGCTTTTGGTCACTATCACTTAGCAGCCTATATCAGATGAATGATCTAAAGGGGAATGTTCTTGTCTCCCATTACAGACTGCTGGTTAGCCTTCATTCTTTTAGGAGCATGACTTTCTTCTGATACTGTCTTCTCCAAAGACAGGTCTGGGAGCAAGTTATATAACCCAAATAGAAATAACTGCTTCTTAGAGTTGGCCCTGAGGGCTAGACACTCTGTATCCTCTACTAGATGCACAAAGGATTTACACCTATATTCTCCTGGCATTATGGTGAAAAATGGGTTATGAAAGCTGGTGGAACTCAACCCTTCATGAACATCATGAACAACTTACTGGCCACATTTTGCTAGGCAGTTCACCTGTGACTTCAGACAGTTCTAACAGTTACTTAGGCAGAAAGGTGTGATGGCAAGTAGTGTTGAGAGGCTGCTTGCATAAACCAGATGAACCCATTTCAGAACAACTCTGGTGTTTGCAAAAGTGGTTTTGGCCATCCATTATAGGGAAGGAAAGCTCCTGAGTTTGGCTCCTTTTTCATCTAAAATGAAGGTACAAATGTATGATCAGGGCAGAGAGACATGATTGCATCAAGTGCTTCAGAAGTGCTCCATCACGTCAGCAGTCCCCCTATCTTTGCATCTACCTTACCGTGCCTCTGAGTTCCTTGTCAGGAAGAGTTGGCTACAGATAAGGAGATTTGCTGGAAAGGGTTTTCTTTTGCCATTCCTTTTCCTCTCTGTTTCCACTTCCCTCACTCCCTGCTCTTAAAGTTGGCAAAGCTACACTTACATAATCAGTGCTAGCAGTGTTTTACGCTGTCACTTGATATTTGTTGAATGAGCTGTGTCTTTTGTCTGCAGGAGTCTTGGGGATTTTCAGTTCTATGTGCTTTGCAGCCCTTCTGCCCTTTACTAAGCTGGACACGTGATCCAAATTCGTTCTTGTTAGTGTGACAATATGTTAGTACTGCAACAGTTCTGAAGGGTAAAACCCCAGGGCTGGGATCCCACTGTAAACAAACAAGCCTGGAACAAGAAGGGCCTCTTACCTTGAGGATGCATACAATGAGCGATGATGCAAAGCAGACCAAGCTTGCAGCTGCACTGGTGCTGCAATCAGCAATCCTGGTTGCCTGGATTTGGGATTTGCTGGGGCATGGTGTACAGGTGTGGGCGAGGAATCGGTCCATCAGCACTCCTGTGAATGAAAGGTGCGAAGCTCTGCTGATCTGATGGGTCTTACTATCTCAGTAATTACTTATGGGATGGTACCAAAATCCCTGTGTATTCTGTGTGATGACATCTATAAGGATATGACTGGTAGATTGGTACTGCCTTAGAGGAACAGGGAATGGGAAACTCTTTTCTGTCCACACATCATCAGACCGAAGAGGTATTTTGAGCCACTTCACAGTGGTTGTGTACCTCCCTAATGCTCTTGAAACCTTTTGCAGCAGTTTTACATTATCACCCCAGTATTGTTTCATGGGCCTTTTTAAAAAAAATGCTGATGAATATATGCTGCATAGCAGGAATAAAAGCTGTCTGAAGATCTTTTAACAGACCCACCCTCCAGTTGATTTATAGTGACAAAGTTTCCTCAGTGTGTCTTTTCCTTCTCCTTTGGGAGTAACAGCTCATGTCCACGTGTTTGTAATATAATCAGCATCTGTCGACACCCTTCCAGCCTGCAGCTGAGCAGAGAGCCTTCTTGTCCAAGGCTGGTAACTGAGCTCTGAGACTGCCATCGAAAATAAAAGCTGCTGAACTTAAATCAGATCTGGTTATCTGAGAACTTGAAACTACGTGAAGGACAGAAGTGACTGAGTCTATCATTAGGAGCACTTAATGCTTTGCCTGGGACATCTTGATGTGAAGGTTTGCGAGGAGAGAATGAGTATGAAAAACTATTTTCCTTGAAGTGCTGGGTCCTGTACCCTGTTTAAGGATTTAGTAAACCGTGAAGCAGATGAAGGAGCCCTCTCTCTTCTGCTCTCCCTGCCTTTTTTTTTTAAAAAAAAAAAAAAGAAAAGAGAAGCACGCTGAGGTACCTTTCCCACTCTCTGGCTCACAGATATGGATGCTCTTGCCTGGTGCAAGAGTGACAGAGCTTCAGCACAGCACCTTTTCTGCCCTGTGGTACTGTCGTAATGTCAGCTGAGCTGGGCTCTCTGGGGTGGCCTTTACATCTGCCACATAAGAAGAAAACACTTGAGAAGTCTGCACAGCGCTGTGTAGAGGATACAGTTATGAGTAGATAAGAAGTGGGGGCAGCTGAACTCCTCCTGTCATCGCCTGCTGTGGGAACCCATACGTGACTGGTAACATGGGGATAGCATCCCCTTTCACGCTGCTGGTAAATTCATGCCTGATGCAAGCAGGATGGTGAAGTGTGGAAGGGCCCTGTTCCCCACAAAGGGTGATAGCAAGCAACGCGTCATTTGTAGTGTACCTGATACGGGTATGTTAGGTGTCCTTATTTGATTCGTGCGTTTGGGAGAAGTGGGTGAAGCATTCTGGATCTGACCTTTGGAGTGATGGAAGCGTTTTCTGCCAGGCCAGCCAGGTGGTCCTGGCTTAGGCTTTCCATGGTATTATTCCTTCAAAGATCTCCAAGTTCAGTGTCCATCTCGCTGGTTGCTGATAGAACATACCTGCCTGAATGGATGTGTTCACAGTAGTTGGAAGAAGTGGGCTTGTGCTTGGCAACCTGTTCTTAAACTCTGGAGAAAATTGGGGGTTGGTCATATGACACCTGCTGATTTTTTCAGAGATGTGTTTTCACTATTGACTACTGAGAGGGTGTTACTGTAGGGTGTCTCATAAAAGAAGGCTTCGGCATTGCCAGTTTTAACAGTCCTTGCAAGCATATTTGGGGCTTTTCCTAGGACAGCTAATAAGAAATACTGGATGTGTTGCTGTTAGGGGAGCAATTCTGTTTGTGACTTCTTTCTTTTTAAACAAACAAAGATACATACAAAAAACCCCCAACCTTTATGTAGCATTTTAAGTGGAGCAATGTGCTTGTGGTGCAGCTTTTAAGTATATCCCAGGGATATTGGGAAGATCTGAGTTAGGGGTTTGGGGCATTCTGGTTTTGTATTGTGTTTCTGTTTGATTTTATTTATTTATTCCTTTAAAACTTGGCTGGAGCCATTCAAAAGTGCTATGAACAGGTTTGGGTTTTTTTTCACTTTTTTTCTGAAGTAAAAGCAAAGGAGTACATATAGAGCTTGCCTGTTTCTTCAAAAATCTTGTTATTTAAAGACTTGTTGCCACAGCCAGTGCTACAGAAAATTGGCTGAGCTCCTGGGCTTTGTGTACACTTGAATGTCATCTTTATCTCTTTCCTTAATGAGTCTGTACGAGGCTGGAATTAGCACAGATTAGCCGCATGGTACTTTCTGTGCCTTTTGGTTTCAGAACTCTGATTTGCAGAACCAAGTACTTCTGCTGTGTTTGGAGGAAAGCCATGAACCAGTGCATCAGACTTGCTGAGATTTAGGTATTGTAGCTCAGTTGCGTGGGAAGTAGCAGTGAGCCTTTGAAATAAGGTAAAGGACAGTGAACACCTTTTAAAGCGTCTCTGTACTGACTGGGTATCTTTATTGCACTCATTAGGCTGTGTGGATGCCAGCATGCTGTGAGTCATGTGTAAGAGGTATAGAATAAACCCTCTTTAGTTCAGGTTCTTGACGAAATCCTGTGAACTTGGAGAAAGTACTGAAGAGGACTGGATCAGTAAATGAACTTTCTGCATCAAAGCAAAAAATACTCCCAAAATATCAAACACTACACTGCTCCTTTAACCAGTGTTTGTTGGAATAAAGGCACATTTCAAGATCTCTGTGCAATATGTATGTTTGCACAGATCAGATGCTTCTGGTGTATAACACAAAACTGTTCGTAAAGTAGTAGCAGGAAGCTGCAGGGGTGTTCCAGGGAGTAGTTGGCCGCTGAAGGCAGGACGAGTAGGTGGTAAGTTTAACCTTGGTTGCCTACTTGTGTAATGCTTGCCAAATAGGATCGGATATGAGGAACTTGTATGGTCAAAGATAGGAGAACAAAAAGGACTGTCTTGAAGTACCCTGAGAGATACTCCTGCTGCGAGTAGGATGTTTTCTGAGAACTGTGAGATAGAAGCTGTTGGCCTGTTGCTCTTGGAGTGCTCCAGGCAGTGTGGTAGACTAAAGAAGCAAAGGAGTACTCAAGCCTATGCCTGGGAGAAAAGAGGATCATGGGAGTCAGTCAGCAGACAGCTATTTCAGAACCACCCTAATTCCTGACGAAAATCCAGTTCTCTAGTGGGTACTGGCTAAAATGTGAGTTGCAGCCCTGTCTTGGTGGGTTTTTTTTTTTTTTCTTTTTTAAATCCAAACCCTTGCAAACAAGACTT
>NW_010403082.1:142174-149290 GCF_000710305.1 Buceros rhinoceros silvestris | reverse complement strand
TCTTGGTTGTTTTTTTTTTTTTTAATTTTTAAATGCACAAGCCTTGAACAGATGATTCCCTGTGTTCAGGCTTGCAGGCAAATGGGCTCTTAGGCTTCCCGTAAGTTGTTGTCCAGAGTTACATGCCAAGAGAGAGACAAAAATGAAGACACTCAAAGACTGGAGATTTCAGGTTTCTCAGTGGGTTTTTTGACTTACTGTTTGCAATATATGACTGCTTGTTTCTAGATTATGAGGATTTGCCTGTTTCTGCCTTCTTTTGGAGGATTTGTCTTTCTGAAACCTGGCTGGATAAGTTCTGAAGACTGGCTGGATAAAATACATAGAAACACTTTGGATATTGTTGGAATTATTCTATATAATGTGCTGGAATATTACAGTTTTGCATTCTCTGATAGTTTTCATAACCTTTCATGGGTTCATCACTGTTAGTAAATGCTGACAAGCCTTTAATGCAGCTGGGACAGTCTGTGGACAGACTAAATTCATGTGATAGTATGTGTGCAAATGAGTTACTGCAGGTCTCTGGACTATCTCTTCTCCCATGTCTTCTGAGAGTAGCCACCTAAGTGGTTCAGGTTGGTTAGAGTCCTGAAGTCTTAGCGAGTTGTACAGAAATATGCATGTGTGAATACATGCAAGCTTAGAAAACTTGAGCAACATGGGCACCGTGCAGTGATTGACTTGTAGCATACAGGGTTTTGCCTTGAGAAAGGGGAGGTGAGTTCCTAAATACAAACAGGAGCTGAGGGTCTTTGGAGCAGTTCCACTTCAGTGTCTGAACAATGTGACTTGAGCTGCACAAAGATGTTGCCTGTCCTGTACGCAACATGTGGAAAGGCAGAATGTAAATTTTAATGGTGAAGGAGAAACTTTCAAGCTGGCTAAGTATCCAAGAATAGCATTTCTAAATGACTCTTCTGACTTGGGGGAGCAGGAAGCAGAATGAGACTGGCAAAATTATTCTCTCCATCCTTTGAAGTCGTTATACTTGACTTCTGAATAAGGAAATTCAGCTTCTGGAGGAAAGTGCTGCTCAGGAGGTAGCGGTCCTCAGCAGAGTCCTTCCTACAAGATGGAAGGATCTTGCAAAGAAGTTTTGTGCCAGCCAGGTATGGAGCATTTAGCCTGTCACACTGAGCAGCTCCTTTCCTTTCCTTTCTCCTTTCTTCCCTTAGTTTACTTGTTGACAATATACTATTGTTGGAGACAGTGTTAGCAGATCCTGGCCATGAAAGCTTTCCAGAGTGAGTGGCATTAAGGCAGTGAAATGTCAAAGCCCAATTTAGAAAAGTGATTTGATCACAGGGTGGAAGTTGAAAGCAAAGTCCTTAATACGCCCTCAGAAAGAACTGAGTATGGTCAGTAGGGTAGGAATAGGCTGAGGGGGCACCTGCTGCAGGGTCTACCCCAGTAACACAGGACCCTTTATGTTGGTTGTCAGAGATACTAGTCTGGCTGAGTCAGAAAGTTGAGTTAGCAGATATTACTGCAAATGCTGTGAGCAGCAGAATCAGAGGAAAAGGTAACCAAGGCAATGAAAATCACCCTGGCCTTTTTCCTAGTGCAGAAGATTAACTGGAGTTCTGGCTCCGTGTCTAAGAGGGCTCTTTATCTTAGGCACAGGGCATAGCAGTTTTGCCTTGCAAAGCAAGACAGCCACAACAGCGTGGGAACCAGCCTCTTGAGCTCCAGGTGCTTGAACAGCTCGAGGTCTGCTAGACTCATGGAGATAGTGCAGGAGGAGAGTGAGTCTCTGGACCTTGGGCATTCTTTGCAATTTTGCTACCCCTGTGTGTGCCACAATGCCATTCCTTCACTTCAGGCTGTGGGGTGGACATGGGAGACTGACCAGTGTGCAGAGCTGAAGTACCCAGAGTCTTTTCTCTCCCCTTGATGTTCGTGCTGGGCTGAACAAGTCTGAGGGTTAGGCCAAATTCTTCTCATTGTGTTTCCCTATGATCTTAGGACACTCGGTAATGATGTACTGTTTGATAACCAGTACTATGGGTGATGTGAATCCCTTGTTTGGTGGCCTGTAACTTTAGCAAAGCGTCCCCAAAAGGAGCCAAGCCAAGGGAAGCATCTTGAGAGCAAAAGATTTCACAAGCTTGCTCCATTTAGTCTCTATTGTGAGTACTGTCCAGTAGTGCAAGTCCCTTTACAGAGCAGAGAATGCAAATAGGACGGTGATATCCTTCCTGTGGTAGTATTGATTAATGTGTTTCTACATGTTTTAGATCTTGACATGTCTTGGTGCAGCAGCTAGCTGAGTCTTTGCAGCCATCTATGGTGGATAGTAGATGCCTTGCCCCACGGGAAGAAACTGAGGACTGTATCTTTGGGTGAAGCACATGGTGCAGTTAGGAATAGCTTGTCCCCACAGGGGCATCTCTACAGGCTTGTACCCAGTAGCTGCTTCAAGGAAGGCCTCTGAGTCTGGAATGAGGACGGCAAGTGCTGTAGAAGAATCTGCTGCAGACAAACAATCTTCTTTTTATGCTTCACAGAAAAGGGGGCGTCTTCAGCAGTGTATTCGAAGGAAAATGCTGAAATATGCAGGCATTCTTAGATGAGCATGGTGCGACATGCAGCTTCAAGGTCCTTTGTGTACCTCCTTCTTGGGAATATTACTCATTACTTTTGACTCAGCTTTAAGGATAAGCTAGCCATTGTTTCAAGCCACCAGACTTGAAAAAAAGTCCTGCACCTGCTGTTCTTATTTCTACATCTTGTCTTACAGCCGGCATGCTCAGAAACAGGTGTATATTCTTAAGATGCTGACTTCAGCCTGGTGAAACTTGTTACCGTGAACGCTCTGAGCCCATTATGGGGAAGCAGATTTCTCCGGGAAATAGTTGAGAATGAGAAAGTGGAGCACCTGTTTTCTTCACTATTGATGACAGAGTGAGGGAGAAGGATGAACCTTGTAAGGCAACCCAGTGTGACCACAGTGAGTCATGTTAAACTCGAGGTGTGTCCTGAAGGTGCAGGTCACGGTGAGGCTGCTCTTTAGTAGCTATTAGAGGCAGATACACAAGATGAGCCTTCAAGGCAATGTAGCATGACTCTTGCTCCTACAGAAATTTTGTAATGTAGTGCCATTCAGGGAAGGTGGCAGTGACAGACTGCACGCACTTACCTAGTGATGCTTGGATGTATGTTACACTTCTGACTGTGATACGGAGGAAGGAATGAAGTCTTTTTGTGGAGGCTATTTGTTTGGAGACAAAAAGATTGACCTTTTGTTGCTGTCATCTTCAGGATTTGGGAAGACTAGCTTTGCAGGGCTTTGCAAGGTCCATCTCCTATGTGGAATGGGATTAGATCGGCTTAAATCACACTTTAAGGGCTTGCATAACTTTAAAAAGTCTTTCATTAGCAGATGATCTCCATGCAATCTATTCTAATGATTTAAATTTTTCACTGTTAGCATATTTTTGTGGGATGTTCTGAGACTTAGTAACACAATGTAACCAGAAAATGGTATTTTTAGTTGCTAGGGCTTTAGAATGTGAGTAAGAAGGCAGACTCTTGCGTGCTTTAATTGGAGGGACAACCATGAAAATCAAACGCAATGTGTCTTGAGCTAAGCACTCAGAACTGGTCATCTCATCTCTCTGTACCTGTCTCCCATTTGCCAGCTGAAGATGCCAGGGATGAATTTCGTAGCTTTGTGGCATGCTGAACAAACAGTCCTCTTTACAGCTGGATGCGTGTGACGTTTTCCAGGTCATCCAATGGTGTGTTGAACCCTGATTTCCCAAGTTTTAGTCCAGTGACAGAGGCAACGTCCTGTCTTTGCAGGATCTATTGAACCATTTTAGCAAGTAAGAAGCAAACAAGAACCACTTTGTGTGTCCCAAGTGTGACGTTGCCCTTCCAGTGATCTGAGGGGTCGTGCTGATTGCTCAGTGACGGGAATAATTTCTCAGTTTAAAATGAAGCGTTAATAAGTTTGGAGTTTCTTCCTCTCCACCCCCATCCTCCTTTGTCCAGTTGTTTCAAAGAAAGAATTGTGCCAGGCTTGCATGAGGAAAGCCAGGCTGTCCCCAAAAGCAGCCTAGAGGCAGACATGGAGGGCAGGAGGATGTGTCCTGCTCCTGGGGAGGGTCAGAGGGGGATCAGGACTCCCACTGCTGCTCTTGCTTTTATTCCTAAATCTGAGTGCAAAAATCAGATTACTCTGCAAGTCACATCTCATTTGGACAGAGAGGAAACCAGGCTTAAGAATGCTTATGAAACTTCCTTTGTTTGTACCTAATTATGTGTGGCTTTATGCTTTCCTTTTGACTTGGGCACTCTTTTCTTCTCCCCTTCTTCCAAGTGTAATGTCTTCCATGGAAGAATAGACAGTGGCCTGAGATCAAAGATTTATTTGTTTTGTTGCTAGTTGACCCATTGGCATATGCCAATTTGTTGCAATTCAAAATTAGTCCCAGTATTTACTGGTTTTGTGCCCGGTTGGTGGTTGGAGATTATGCCCTGGAGCTGGTAGATACAGCAGAAGTTGGAGGTGTTTTTTATGAGGGGTAGAGAGGTTGGGAGATGGAATGATTTAGGAGCACTGGGTCCACGTCAGGAAGATGTAACTGCAGCCCTTTCTCTGGTACATTGGGGAGTAACGTGGACCTGCAGTACTCAAGGTCTCTGGCTGTGGGCTTGACACCCCCTTCATCAGGGCTGAACCACCCTAAATTCAGATGTTTCAGATGCAGATTTAGCTTTGTTTGGGATCCACAAGCTGTGTTTAATTTCTGCCTTCCAACTTACCACTTGCATTCTCTGAACTGGGTCTTTGGCCTGGGTGACCTATATGCCATGAAAAGTGAAGGTTTGTTAGGTTACTGGTTCACATAATGGGTCTACATGGAGTTTGCTGAGAATAGTTTGGGTTTTAGGGCTTTTGTAGAGAGTGAGGGAAGGTGCTGAGTGAGAACTGTGGGTTCATTAAGCAACTGATGTTATTTCTCTGTTAGAAAGCATAAACGCGAAACTGCTGCAGTTGCTTTTTAGAGCAATCTGGAACTGCATTTTGGTTGGTCTGATACTGCTTCCTGAAGCTAGCTGCTGCTGCTGCACTGCTGGCAAGTATTTGTCCTTAACGGCGATTGCTGTTCTACATCAGGGAGTTTGGTCACAGGGCTGACCTTCAGATCTCCATTTCCTTTACGCCCAGCGCTCAAAGCGGGGCACCAGAGACCCTGTGCTGAGCGGTGTGGGGGTTTGCCCTTCAGGGATGCTTCCTCCTGTGCACCTGGAAAAAAGAGGGTAAACTGCAGCCAGAGAAGACTCTTCCCGTTTAAGTCCTACAAAGCTGTGGTGTTGAAGTGATGCTGACTCATCCTGTGAATCTTACAGTCTTGCCTTTGAGGAAAAACCTGCAGCTTGGATTTCCCTAAGCGAACTTTCCATTTTGCTGGCAGAAGTTGCTGTTTTTAAAGGCTATTTCACATCTTTATTTCTCTGGTGATTGTTCGCAGGGATGCCAGATCTCTGGTACAGAGAATTTCCAAATTTCTCTGTCACTATTCCTGTGTTATCTCACTTCTCAAAATATGCGAATTCAAAATTCACTGCTAATAGTTCTGCCTGTAATAGCACATTACAAATACATCCATGGTAAGAATGTGATAATTTACTTATTTGTTAATAGCACCTTGCCTCTGAGGTTCTTAAGGAGCTTTTAAAACTTCGGTCAAACTCTGAATCTCCTTGTTCCTTGTTGCTTTTATTCAAATGCAGTGAAAACTGGGGCTCTGTGGGTGAAATTTGGCTCTATTTGGAAATGCTGTGGTTGGTCAGGTGCCTGTGGTCCTAGTTTATGAGAAATACAGAGCACCTGCAGATGTAGCGAATTGTTGGAAGAGACCAGATTTCTGAGCAACTCTGGAAAATGGTGTTTAAGCGACCAAATATTGTGGTGCCTGAGGCCAAAAACATGAGCTGGGATGACATCCCTATCCTGTTGTAGTGGATCTGTAGGTAAGCCAAGACTGGAACCCGCAGAGACACCAGAGCCCTCCTGAGAAATCCATCTGCAGGGTGTTTTTTGGGTTTCATACAAAATACTCCCTCCTGCACCTTAGCTTCCGTCATCTTGAAATGGTCCCTATCCCTTTGCAGGGCCAGGACTTCTCAGGTCAAGGGCAGACCAAGGAGCCTAGTCGTGGTTCCTTCTTAATCTTTTAAATGCCAGATCCATGCCTGCTGCTTGGTGTGGTTTGCCTCCAGACAGCAGCTGACAAATCATACCGTCTCTGATCCACCCTTAGATTCGGGAGCTGTGGTGGGGTCCTGACTCCTACTCTGGTAAATCTGCTCCATTAATAGCTATCAAAGAGCCTGAAGTTTCCATCCGAACTTTATCTGGCTTTGCAGTGAGCTGGAGGATTAAAGACCATCAGAGAGGAAGGGAGGGAGCAGCCGTGGCTCACCCGGAATAGCCTGACCTATGACGGCACCTACCAGCCTGGGGAGGGGAGTTGTCCTGTGAGCTCACGGGTTATTAGCAGTGACCACAGACATGCCTGCAGTCAGCAGCACACCCAGGGCCATCTGCTCCATCCCTGGCTGATTTAGGACATCCAGAGGCATCTGTTAGTACAGCTTGCCTGTAGGGCTTTGTCTGGAGAGCTGGGAGCAGATATGAGGGCCAGCCTTGTGGAGCCATCATTATGCTTCTCAAAGACTTTAGGGTTTGACCTCCATGCTGTTTGTATGGGGCAGATCTGCATGAGAAAATAACCCCTGTGCTGCTGCAGCCCAAGGCTGTGGGCTCTCCCCTGTGCCATACATAGCAAGTAATAAACGGATCAGAGTGGGCTGTATGGTTGGGTCTCACCTGTAGTTCCAGCAGACACGGGACACAAGCCTGTATCTACCAGGTGGGAGAAGAGTGCAGGAATCAAGAGCAGGTTTTATAGTGTAGCCGGGGATTCACTTTTCATCAGCTTCTCTCTTGTGACTGGTTTTGTTTTCCTTGCCTGGTCCCTCTGCTGGTATACTCAAGTCCTCTGTTTCACCTGCCCCGTGTCACCACTGTGGAAAAACACAGGTTTTCTTATTACTTCATGCCTTCTCATTCAAAGCTGCTCCTCAGCTGAGCATTGGCGT
>NW_010403082.1:131061-142065 GCF_000710305.1 Buceros rhinoceros silvestris | reverse complement strand
CAGGAATTTTTTCCATAGAGGCAGGCTGTGAGTTAGAGCCCTTTCTGGTACCCAGTGTTTTGCAGGACTTGTGCAGAGCATCTCAGCATAGTGAAACAAGATCTTCCTAGCTGGCGGATGACCCCAGACTCAGTGTGCTTGACCCCAGTGTGCAGAGGAATTGCAGATTAACTTCTTGGACATGTGGGTAGCAGGCCTGTGGCTGCTGCGTGTGGGTGCTGCTCAGTGTTTTACACCAGGAAGCACTGAGGCTCTTCGAAACCTTTGACCCTGGCGACATGCTCCAGATTCCTCCCAGTTAAACAGTCTGTTTCCCTCCCCTCCAGGCCTGAAAGCATCAAGTCTCCTGACTAGCCAGACAGATGCGTTGCCCATAAAAAGCTCCTTTGTTTCCTCAATAATTCTATTGATCTGCGCATTGGGAATATCATTCTGCTTTGGAATTTGCAGCTTGTGTACTTTATTGTTATTGGTGATGGGTGTTACTGGTGTGTGAGTTCTTTGGACATCTAGGAAGTCACCCAGCAGGTGGAAGATCCATGCTCTGTAGATCTGGTAGCGTAGGAGAGTACAGCTCAACACAGGGCCTTTGAGCAGCATCCTTTCTGGAAGAGGTTCACCATATCATCTGATGAGAAAGATGAGGCCATACCGAATCCTTCTCTTCTGCTGGCACGGCAGAGGAATGTGTAGCCTCAGCAGCAGCATTGCTGTGTCATGCGCTCCTCTTCAGTGGGGTAGGTGGGCAAAGGATGCGCCAGTGGCTGGTGCACAGGACTCTGCCTATCCAGCCAACGTTGCTTCTTGCGCTCTTCAACAAGCTTTTATGCGTCAAGGGTTTGAGGGGAAAAAGGGAATGTTCATGCTGTCCATGTCCTGCTGTGTGGACAGGTTTACCAAGCGTGTTAGGCACTTCTAGCTGCAGCGTTTGTTACTGTCAGTTGAGCTGTAGAAAGTTGTGCTTCTAACTCTGGAAATTTTTTGTTCAGCCTGTGGTTGCAAAGAGAGCAGTCTTCATCGCTACGTGTCTTTTCCCCTCATTTTGCTTACACTTGAATACCTCAGTGATTCCAGGATGTGAAAAGAGTCTGTCAAACAGGGAGAATGAAGAACAGTGATTCCCTCCTAGACATTAAATCCCAGCTGAAATAAGGAGATTTGAGCTGGGTGTCGAATGACTGCACTGATTTATCACGTCTAGTGCTAAAGTCAGTTATTGTGGTCAGGGGTGGGCTGGGAATATTTGTGCTTATATAGAGGAGGAGTGAACTGAGATTAGCCAACTAGACATAACACAAATGTCCTCCACCTTGGCAGTGTAAAAAGATGAGTGGGCCACTAGGTTCACTAGTAGTTGGACTAGATGATTCTTTAGGTCCCTTTCAACTGAAAATATTCTATTGCATTCTACATCCTGTTGCATGGACCTTCTTAATGCCATTTTGGGGACCAAACATGAAAGTCCAATCCAGACCCTGCAGGGGAAAACCCCTCTTTACATTCTCTAAGATCTGTGTGTAGTGAAGGGATCTGGAGGAAGCTGGTTGGGGTGGCTGTCATGGCTACCTGTCTGTCCTTCAGAGTGGCTGTTCTGGGGACACTTACTGGACCTGATGGTAGTAACATGCAGCTGTTGGTTCATCTGGACCTTTTTTTCCCCAAAAAGGGCTGAACATGGAGGCTGAGATCTGTGGCTAAAGGCTTGCTGTGCTCAGCAGAGCAAGAGGCTTCAGATTTCCCGTGCTTTCTGCCTCTTGGGCAGCCAGGTCTCCCTTGCTTTTCAAGGTGTTCCTCAGCACTCCTTCTAGCCCACATCTAGCTCTCCAGAACCTCCTGTGACTGAGAACTAAGTGGACTTTTCTCTGTTATTACTGGCCCTGCAAGATGAGGCTTTTTTTTTTTTTTTCTCCCCCCAAGGTCAGGTTTTATTTTCAGTTAACAAAGATGCTGTGATCGAGATGAACCAAGTATAGTTTACATTCTTGTCTCCCTGCTAATTGGCACATGACAAATAACTGCTGCCCCCCTCCACAGCTGCAGTTTGCCCAGCCTTCTTGTGATGGACCTGCCTTCCTGCCCAGAAAATGAAATGCTTTGTTCCAAGCCTGGGAACAATCCACTTAGCCACATGGAGAGATCATTAAAGAGAGAAAGGTGATAAGGGAAGTAGTCTGATAAGGATTTTTTGGGGAGCTGTGCTGTGCAGGGAGGCAGTGAGAGGAACAGGACTGGCTGCTGACACTATCAGATGTGACACTTTGTCACCTAGATGTGTGGTTTAAGGTCCCCAGTTGCTCTCAACAGCCAGCTCCTGCCAAGCAGGCGCCTAGTGATGAAAGGTGGGAAGAAGGTGGAACTTTCACTGCTTCAGCCACCTTCTCTCTAAGGAGGTCTCTGCATGGCTTTCTGTGTTTGAGGACAGTCCAGCTGTTCTGGGAGCAAAAATCCCCACCCTCTCCAGACCAGGGACTAGCATTAAGTCAGGATAAGTGCAGTTCTATGAGGGATGTGGTTTGTTTCGTGCTGGTCCAGGAGATAAACAATGGGGTTGCTATTGCCTTGTCTGCAAAAAGCTGTAGAACAGTGAAGGACAAACCTCAGTCTTTGGTATAACAAAATATAAGAGGTCTAAGTTCATCCTGATTTGTCTGCAAGTCCTTTTTCAAGCTATGACTGTATGGAGAAATTCCAGAAATTGAGTGCAAGAATAAGGGAGACTTTTTATCTTTCCTTCTTTCAGCCTCATGAGCAAAAACTTGCACCTGTGTCTTTGTCTCTGCTTTGCTATATCTACGTTTGAAGTCTCCTGTATTTCTCCTCTCTTTCTGCAGGTCCTTCAGAAGCTTGGGAAAGCAGATGAAACAAAAGATGAGCAGTTTGAACAGTGTGTGCAGAACTTCAACAAACAGCTGGTAAGATAATTGGCGATATGTAATTACACCCCGGGTTTCAGGATTAGCTTCCAGTCATCTGCTGCAATAAAGCCCGTTAAATTAAATGACTCTGTAGGCCTGTTGAAGTGACCCACAACTCGTAAGCTGCTCACTTACGAAGAATTACACTGTGTCTTCCAATGTCCCTATCATGGAGTCAGCAGAAGTGTAAGCTGAAAAATAATACTTGTTCTAGACCCAAGTTTAAGAAAAGAAATAGCTTAACCAGAACACTTTCTTCAGCTAGCAGCTGCTTTGTAATGTAATTTTTCATGCTGGGCTGGAAGCAGAGATATAAGAGCAACATTGTGCCTCCGAAAGATGGATAGGGTGAGAAACAGATTAGAAATTAAAAAAAAGAAAATAAAAGGGAACAAGGAAGTTTCAGTTTCCTGAGCACAACAGAGGGCAAAAGAGACAAAGAAAGCCAATGGTGAAAAAGGAATATCCTTCCATGGCTGAGATCTAACTCTGACTTCCTCCCTGTCCTTCCACAATCACTGTGTCAGGCCTGAGTCAGGATTCTTTCTCGTGTCTGCCTTATCCCTGTGTTTTAGCACATAAAAATATTTTAACGGTGTAGCAATTTCCCCCCACCCTCCTACTTAAACAGCAGTAGGTTTATATCTTGAACAGGGTGTGCGGTGTTTGGTGTTTTCTGTGTTTTGGGGTTTTATTTATTTATTTTTATCTGGAGTTTTCGGCCACCCAGAGGAGGGGAAACCATCAATTACCCCTGGTGCTTGGTGTTAGGGGAAATGTTGCTTCTGTTTCCTGGCAGGAGATGTGTGCCACACCATAGCTCAGGTGGTGCTGGAGAAAACCTTTAGCCCCTTTGTGCCCTGACATATTTGGGACCTTTTTCTGGAGCTGTTAGCGGCAGCAGCTGCATCATGTCTGTTAAGACTCAGCAGATGTGGTTAAGTATTAAAAAACCAGCTGAGAAGAGATTTGCCACAGCTGAATATAATGAAAATATTTCAGCCTGACTTTGACTTGTGCCTAACCGGAGCTGACTGCAGATTCCTGGAGACTAGTGCTCATTCTCTTGGCAGCAATAGTAGCTGTTGCTCCAGAAGTTCATGTAACATCTCTATCGCACGTCCACCAATCGTATTCTCATGTACACAGAGGAATGCAGTTTGGCTTCTTTATGACTATGTGACATAGCCAAGTGTGACTTTTCAGTATCATTTTTGAGTATTGTCAGTCAGGAAATAACCTTTTTAAAGGAGAAATACCAAAGATTCTAAACTTCTCGATCAGGCTGTCTGGGATGGCTTTTCAGTTTCCAAAGCCACGAGTTCCAGTGGTGCACTGAGAAGCCTGTTGAAGCAGCTCTGCCTCCATACCCTCTACAGCTGAATTTCTTTTCCTGTGTGCAGGGACAGGCCTTGAACTAGTTCTCCAAATAATTTATCAAAGGAGCTGTAGGCTGCTCTGCATTTACTGCTTGGGGTCTCTTGGTTTTGATTTTGCACGCAGGTTCCCTATTACTAAAATAAAATGCAAACAATGCCTGTTTTTATACAGGGCAAACCATAAACGTGACTTAGCTGGATTTTTAAGGTATCCAGGGCTGAGGCGTTCTTATGCAAAGCAGACTAGGGAAAAAACTTCGGTTATCTGTGCATATATACACACTTGTTTTATTTTTATGTGTGTAGTATAGTTCTGTGTGAGATTTCTATGGCCTTTCCTTACATTTCCCACTGGAGCAGACTTTGTAAGTCTGGAGGAAAGCTGATCTTTTGCTGCAGGCTTGTGACAGAAGAGCTCTCCTGTGGAACTGGCTGGGATGTGACCAGTCAGTGGCCTTGTTTGCGGCTTGATTAGAGGCTCCTCTGACTCTAATGACTGTGTTGGGCCATTTTGACAGGTGTTCCCCTGAGTAGGCTGTTGACGAATGGAGAGCAGGTCTAAAAATCACATACTTATTTTCATCCAGGGTGTCTTGTTGTTCTCTCAAATGGTGGTTGAGTGGACATAAGGGAAAGCATTGCAATTCCCAGCTCTGTTCAGGTTCATGTAAGAGCACCGCTCTGAGGTCTCTGATTGGTATGAGCTTTTTAGCCCAGACAGATGGATTCACTGGGTGACAAATGAGCTGGACATAATCATGCTTCTGCAGGGCTACAGGGTCGCCTGTGTCTCCTGAAGGCTTGACAAACAGCACACCTGGCCCCCATATTACTCCCTCATGACAGATTATTCTTGGCAATTAACTTCCCGGAAGCTTCATTCAAAGGCTTCCCCTCCTTCCCTTTCCCAGTGTCACTTGTGTTCAGGCACTGGCACCAGGATATTGTCGTTGCAGACCTGGGAGCAGGGGCCCTGCTGGAGAGGTGCCACACAGCCCCGCCTGAGCTGTGCTAGGCTTTGGCTTCTCTTCGCCTGCATTTGAAATACTCACTGGAGAGACAGTGAGTGGGAGGCTGGTGGCAGCCCTTACACCTGGCACTGTCTTGTGTTTCTCCCTGGCAAAGCCGCTGGGTTTTGATACCCTTCATGAGCTGTCACTGGTGTGGAAATTCTGGGTTCATTTACGTTTCCCACCAGATGCATGAGGCACGTTGCTGCTGGCACACACTGCATCCATATCCGCCTGTTCCTCGTGCTGTTTGCCCAGCCTCAGCCTACAGGGCAGGCAGCATGGGCTTCATCTTTGCTCTTGACACCTACGTTTGGCTGTGGACCACTACAGTCAGTGGCTTAGAGAGAGACTTTCTTTGCAGGCAAGAACCCTTCACACCCAGCAGTTTTCATTTCAGCCCTTTGTAGCAAAAGAAGTTTAACAGCTTGCCCGATACCCCAGGATGGGAGCTTTTCAGTAGCTGTTCATGCTTTGTGTCTTAACAACTCTGAAGTTTTGCTGAGTGGCCCTTGTCTGCAGCTGTTGTTCCAGTGCTTCTCCCTGCTCCGTAATTCCACAGTCTGCTCTTCCAGCCCTATATTAATCTAATGTGGAATGGAACAGTACCTGTCCCTCTCAGGTGTAGAACATTCCTCCTGATAATAAAAATCCTTCCTGGAACTGCAAAACCATGTAAAGAAGGGGTTGCAGCCTAATAAGGATGAAAGAGTTTCTTTTGATGATAGGAAGAAAAAATGTTTTAGGAAACCTCTCTGCTACCAAGAAACAGCTCTTTGGAAAAATCACACACTTACCTAGGGCTCAGTGAAAGGTATTGTAAATAACAACCCCTCGACAAAACAGGAAAGCACAAAAAGGTACCAAACCACACTTGTGCTCTGCTTTCACAGAGCTGCAAGTAATAGGTGGTTCATTAGGTGTTTGGAGAGAGAGAGCTCTTCCAGCCTCCCAAGCATAGCGCTTCTATTTTTAAACATGAACCTTCCTGTTCATGCTGTCCTTCGTATTTCTCCTGGTTGTGTTATAGGCTCACAGGGTTGAACTACACCATGAGTGCAAGTATGGTGATATCTGCTCAAACAAGGTAACACTTGTGTGTTTGAGGAGAACAACTTATTTTGGTCACTTCCACATCAAGACCCAGTGTTGTTCTCCCTGTGTGAAGGTTTTAAGTCATTTTGTTAGTGCAGGGATGAGAAATGAATATGTGGTTCAGAATCAGCCCAGATCTTTGATTTTTATCCTGGTTTTACTTTCCATTTGTGGATCTCTTCCCTATTTTTTTTGCCTTTGAGTTTACACACACACACAATTTCTTCCTTCTTTATGTTCTTGCAATTTAAAAATTACTGTGCTATTAGATTTTTGAACATCTTTAGATTCAACCATACCTCTGTGGCTTCCCTCTGCACACCTTTTCACTCTGATAACTGGGAAGTGGATTAATTTTCCAGATTCCAGTTTAACTCTCTTCCCTATTTTTTTTGCCTTTGAGTTTCAGAAGCATCTCTTCAATGTGCATTGAAGAGTGTTGAAAGTTTCTGTTCTAAACAGTATCTGACAGTGTCTGTTTTGCATTGTGAGAGGTGTTTATGCTGTACTTGACACCTTGCTATAGCCTGTTTGGAAAAAAACAGGTGCACCATGCACAGAGAGAAAGCAGCTGCCAAAATTTCTTGGAAAAGCATTCATGCTTAAAATAATAAAAATAAACCCTTGTAGCAAGTGAGAGAACTGCTTTACCGGTGGACAAGAAATAAAGCAATGGAGATGTCAAAGCAGGACTTGGATGGGAACCCCAGGTGACCAGGGAGAGCTGGGATTCATGTCAAAACTCTGAACGTGGGGCCCTCTGAAAATCTTTACGCCTGCAGATCTTACAGGCTGTAAAGTCTACTCACTCTCTCTGGCAGGCTTGGTACTTTTAAGAAGCTTAGGTAACGCCATAGTCCTACAGCTCAGCTGTGACTCTGACTTTAAACATCAGCAGGAGGTGACTGAGGAAGACGGCTCCAGTTGCAGGATGCAGCAGTGCGTATTGGCTGACTGCACATTGTGGTGAGACAAGTGGAGGTCAGGCTGCCTGGAGAACACAGAAGGCCAGTTGTGCATTGCTGCGATTGCATGGTCCAGTATTCAGGCCCTGGCTTGCAGGTTTTTCAGGTGGTCTATCTAAAAATCTTGCTTTGATGTTTACCTGTGATGCTGGCGTACCTCTCAGGTCATACTTCTGTCCCCATGACTTTGGGACTGGGTATCGACACTTGAAGAGGTTATGAGTTTGAGTTGTGTCATGTGCCGCTGTGGTAGGACTCATGCAAGTGTGGATGCAATTTTAGAGGTGGTTTCTGATTTTTAGATGCTCTAATGTTGAGCATTACAAATCTAGACATTGCAGTGCCCAAGTGGGCGGTAAGCAAGTTCTGCAGAGGACCTTCCCTGCCAATAGTGTCCGATAACGTCAAAGTTGTGTGTTCAAATTTAGTCATTCTTAAAAATGACACAGCTGCAGGATAATAAGGTATCCATCTGAGGGATTCTGTATGACAGTTTCTTCCGTTCCACTTACTCTTGTGTTCTGACATGTCACCTTGCCAGTTCCAGTCTGTGATTTCTAGGATGGACCAGTTCTAGGTGGACAGCATTGCTTTCCTCTAAGACTTTCTGGCTTCCTGCGTTGGGCGCCAGCAAACACGTATTACTTGATTTAACTTCTTGATTTAGCTGCTGCTTGTCAGGTCAGCCTCCCCGATGGTCCTCTCTTTGTGCTCTCTAATTACTCTTGCACCTCATCTTTGGTGGTTTCTGATTGCACGGTTAGGAAAGCCCAGGTTTCTAAATGCACCATAAGCCAGCAAAAAATTGTATGATTGTTTGCTCTGTGTTTTAAGAACTCCAAGGGCTTTTGCAGCACATGTGGCCATTATTCCTTTCCTCTTGTATTCTCTTTGGGTCAGTTTCCAATGTTTCTCTAAACTAGGAGTCTGACCTTCTTTTATAAAGTGTCCAGCTCTTTCCCATCCTTGTTTCCTTTGTTGGTGGCAGTAGGAAAAGAAGAAATGTGAACTCATCCAGAACTTTCAAGGCAAGGAAAACAAATTGGGCCACAGTGTTGGAAGCAGATGGATTTCTCCACAAAGCTATGCTAGCATTACCACTTCAACAGCTGGGCAGATTTAGCCTCTGCTTAGAGAGCGCAGCTGCACTGAGAGCACAAAGGATCATAGCATGAGCTCAATTGAGGCAAGAGGTGCCTGAGTGGTGGGGAGGGCTGATGGGAAACATCTGCTTTTGAAGCTAGTAGCTCTGAGGCAGCTGTCAGAGATATCCTGTGAGCTCCTTGTCTCTGGAGTTGTCTTCAGCTGTCAAAATTCATTATGCTGGGGGCCCCTGCAACAGGATGCAAACTTGGAAAGGGGGTATGGTAGCAGGTTCTGAGGAAGGTGTGAGGTGCAGTTGTTGCTTTCCTGCATTCTTGTTTTTGCAACTAATTTGGGGGATAGTGAGGATCCAGTGGTAAGAGAAAAGATTCACAGGGTAAGAGAAGCCCTTTTATAACAGAGATCTTTTTCTCTCGAACTTCTTGCCTACTCTGGAGGCTGTCTGCACGGGTGTCCTCAGAGTTTGCTCCTTCCCTTGCTTTGACACGCTCTGTGGTCGTGTTGGTCAGCTTCTCAAGCCTTGTTGCCTTGCACTTCTCTTCCTTTCATTTTTGTTTGTATAATGTCACCATCTGGACTTGTGAGTATTTCTCTGTCTGCTTTGCAGCAGTCAGTGACCTGTGGTGAGGCAGAGGAGAGGTGGGCCTGAATATGCTTATCCTAGCGCAGGAGAGCAGTCGTATATGTATGTGCATGTCTGAGCCAACTGTGCTGTAAAAATCCCCGTGACCCTTTGTAATGTGGTATCTTGTACTGCACTCACCTGTGTCACCCAAAGGCACAAACCGGGAAAACTCAGCCCAGCTTCTGGTTTTAATCTTCTGTTTCCTTGTGAGTGAGATCTGCTGCTGACAGGCCACCTCCACAGTGAAGCTACAGAAAAAGTGATTAATTCTGTGTTTGCAAGCTCTGCTGAACAGGACAATTAGTACAGGATGTCTGGGCAGGTCAGAGTTCTCTTGTATTCAATTTGCACTAGAGTTTTGGTTTGCAGCGTGGCAGGAAAATGTGATGAGCTAAACTGCTCCTAAACAAATAAATCAATTACATCTGTCTTCTATATCCTACAGATTCCCTTCAGTTATATTTGTTGCACAGAACCACCAGCCCTATAAGCTAATTATTGCCCTTGGAACCCTCTCTAGTGGCTTGTACAAAATCAAAACACTAAAGCTGGCGTGGCTAGGAAGAGCAAACCACAGCTTTACCCACATCAAGTTACTGGGTGCCTTGGTGGGCATTGTTAGCCAAACATGTTTGCAAGTCACCATCCATGGACTTACTTACCAAGGCTGTGTTGTTTCCCTGTTAATGTTTATGTTTTGTGTGGTCATGGGGCTGGCACGTAGCCCATCCGCAAGACCTCTTTTTTTTTTTTTTTTTTCAATTTAGAAATGCTCAACAACTCGCAAGTCACCATCCATGGACTTACTTACCAAGTCAGAGGGCTGTGTTGTTTCCCTGTTAATGTTTATGTTTTGTGTGGTCATGGGGCTGGCACGTAGCCCATCCGCAAGACCTCTTTTTTTTTTTTTTTTTCAATTTAGAAATGCTCAACAACTCTTTCTTATATTTTCTTTATATGGGAGAAAAACTGATGGTGGTCTTATGTTCACAGTCTGAAGGCACAAGGCTGCAGAAGGACCTTCGAACTTACTTGGCTTCTGTAAAAGGTAAGATCTGCATAAGCAGAGAATCAGTTCCTCTCTAGTGCTTATCTGTGCAGTGAGGCCTCTTCCTGGTGTTTCCTCAGTGTGACTCGTAGGAAGGATCAGCCTTGTCTGGGTGGGGGATCTTTCAAATCCTTCAGGACTAGCTGGGATGGAATGGGCTTGTGCTTTGATACCAAACAGGGGTGCTGTCTTAGCAGATAGACTCTCGTATCTTCTGCTAGGGGAGGATGAACACAAAAGATATGACTGCCTCCTTGGTTCCTTTCTCCCTCTGGTTGCCTTCCATCTCTGTATTATCAAGGGTGTGACATTCTGTACAGAAGAGCTGAGTTATAACTCATTCAACACCTCCTGTGTCCCCATTCCTCAGAATGAGGATTAAACCGTGAGGAACTCTCTATCTCTCACTTTCTGAAGCAGTTCCCTCTTCTTTCCTAGCTATGCACGAGGCCTCCAAGAAGCTGACAGAGTGTTTGCAGGAAGTTTATGAGCCGGATTGGCCTGGGAGAGATGACACAAATAAAATAGCAGAGGTAAGATTCCGTCCAGGATATGGGGTCACTAGGCTTGGTCTGTCAGCAGAGATGAGCTTTGGAAGCTGTGCCTGCATGCCACATTTCTTCAGGCATACGGCTCTGCAGAATAATAGAAGAGACAAATTCAGCATTGGAAAGAAGGGAAAGCTGAAGGGATGTGGCCTCTTTTTTTTGTCTGTGTAGGGCACTGTCCCTGTATGCTTGGATGCTACACGGAGCTGTATGCTTATGCCCACAAACAGCCTGTTCCCCCAGCAGCAGCTGAACAGGGACAGAGGATGCCAAAAGAGAGGAAATGGATGTATTGCTTATGTTCTCTGCAAGGGA
>NW_010403082.1:127273-130943 GCF_000710305.1 Buceros rhinoceros silvestris | reverse complement strand
GGAAGCTAAATGTATGGCCAAAGATGCCCAGAGTAGCCATTGTGTAGCTGCAACAACCTCACAGCAGTACCATCAGCTGCCATGTTTTAGTTGCCACCTTGTTTGGCTGAGCCATGTGTCAGCCCAACGTGTTGTTCTTCTCATCCCTTGGAGAGGTGATGCCTGTCCAACTTGTCCAGGTGTTTCCTGTGGCACCTGCCGTTTGACAGCTTGGATCCTCCATGGCATGTGTGTGTGGTGGGGCCAGCTGGAGGCAGGGGCCCTCTGCTCTCTTGCTCGGCTGTTTTGCTGAAGTGCAGCTGCAGCAGTTTGGCGCTGTGGATCCCATCTGCCATGAGGCTGCAGGACTGGGCTTATCTGCGCGTGTCTGTGGCATTGGAGCAGTGGGGAAGGAATAGAGAGGAGAGCTGAAAATCCTTCCCCTGCAGAAAATCTCACCTGAAAAAACATCTGCATCTTGCCCTGGAAATACTGGCTTCGACGTGGATAAATCAAACAAAACCTGAATGTTTTCAGCTCAGTTCTTGCATTAACATGGAAGCTTTCCATTAGGAAGTGCTATTACAGTAAATACTGGAGTTGTAATTCAGCTAGTTTGACTTCGTCTTCTCTGGACTTTCTGCTTTTCCTGAGCTTCTGCAGTGCCTCAGAGACAATTTTAGTCAGAGAGGTCAAAGGGAGCATGAGTTCTGAGAACTAACTGTAGCTGCTCTGGGAATCTGCAGGAATATTTCCAGCCTTCCACCTCCCCTTTTAATGCCTTTGTTTCTATCTTTCAGGAAAAGACAGGCAGGAGAAAAGTGCTGTTCCCACTGCCCCCCGCCCCTTAAATTCAGACATAAAATAGGCATTTTTCCTGAATGTTTTAGCCCAAACCCTTTGTTTAATTGGAAAAAACAAGGGAGAGGGGCAAATTCTACCTAATCCAAGGTGTTGACAGGAAGTTACTGAGCCTAAAGTAAGACCAGTAATAAAGTGTGTGCAAATTAGGGTACTAGCCTTGGATGTGACCTCCATTGGGCAGTAAAGGCAGGTAGTGTGAGGGCTGAAGACTGCTAGAATAGCTTTCTGCTGTTTTATTGTTCATTATCCTCCAGAAATCTGTTGTAATGAAGAGCAGAAAATGCCTAGTGGTGTCAGGTGTCCCATTTTCACTGCTGCTGGGAGAAGGTAGTAAAGTCAGCCTAACCTTCATCTTCCTTCTGTTGTATAGACTTGGACTAGCACTGCAGTGGAAAAAATAGTCCCTCAAAGGAAGGTTCACAAAGGGCTCTGTGTCCTTGTAGAGGTCACCTGAATTAGCAGCATCAAGCTTTCTTCTCCATTTCTGTTTCTGGTGTGACCTCTGTTTTCGACTAACTTAGTTGCTCCTTAGTTTTTCCAAAGAAGTGACTATTTTTTAAGAGCTCTGGGGGACTTAAATTGTTGACTGTAGCACTCATAGAGGAAAAACAGAAAGGCAGAGCTCTGTATTCTTAAGAGTTAGCTTCTTACTTTTGTTTTTCAGAACAATGACCTCCTCTGGACGGATTTCCATCAGAAGCTGGTGGATCAGGCACTTCTGACCATGGATACGTACCTTGGCCAATTTCCAGATATTAAAGTAAGATTCTCTTTAAACCTTTTGATCTACAGGGTCGCAGCAGAGGAAACCTCCTAAGAATCAGTTCTTGCATCCCCATCTTTTATAGGAGGATGTGTGTGCTGTGCTGCTGCAAGCCCTCCTTTTAGAACAGCTAGGATCTTTGCAGCTCTGAGTCATGTGAAAATGCTACGTTCTCCTTTGGGCTTGACATGAGAGTCCATGGAAAGATGCTGAAGAGAAAACCTAAGAGCAAAATAGGAGGATCCGTAAAATTCCGTATTGTATCATAGCGCAGGAGGGCAATGTCAGCAGTAACTCACAAGTGCTTAGTCTCTCTTTTTGGTCCTTTGGTTTTTTTAACTGCCTTGTAAGTACAAAGTGTTGAGGAAGTAGTTAGTGGCAAATGTGCTTTATAGGTAGAGCCTGGTGCGGAAGGCAGATTTCTGTGTGTTCCCTGAAGTCCTGCGGTGCATATAACCAGCTTGTTGTAGGGAAGGGGGAATGCTGGATAGGTGTCTTTTGGGGGGAGATCATATCAAGGACCTGGGTTTGAGTGATGTCCTGTGAGCTTCCCTTACCCCACAGTTAGCTCCTCTCCGTTTGTTTTGAGAAGGTTGTGCAGGAAATGTCTTCACCATATGGAAGCACTAGGAATGATATCACCATATGGGAAGTATCAGCTTGGCTACCTCCCAGTGAAAACAACCCTTTCCCCACCACATGCCTCTTCAAACGTTTGTCAATATTTGTTGCATCAAGAGGATTGTGCTCTGTCAAAGAGGGGCAGGCCACACGCTTATGAAGTGATACCAGAACAGCAGTGTCCTCGCCTCCTAGGGCTCCTTGGTTTTCCTTCATTTTTCCAGCCTGTGGAAAAAATCTTCCTGGAAGTCTGAAGACTTCCAAAGGCAAAGAGGCTTTCCAGCTGCTCAAGGCTGTAGACCTGATTGTCCCTGTAGTGTGATGCCATGTGCCTCAGGTAGCGGCGCAGAGGCTCATGCACTGCTTCCAAAGCAGAAGGTTTTATTTCAGGCTCACTGTACGCTCAGACCTGTGCTGCTTCAGTCCAGATCATGTTTTACCAGCCTTGTTGGCTGTGCACTACATCACCGCAGGGTTATCTCTTTTCCAGTCTGAGTATTTTTGGGATTTCTTAATTCTGCTGGGGTCCCACTGAGGTTTTGCAGACGGATTTTAAAAGGAATGCAAAACCGGGACCACCCAAATTCCACCAAAATTTAAGGCATTAGGCACTGAGCTCTCATGGATCCTGTTTGACTTCTCGATGGGCCACTAAGGTGGTTATTACTAATGTTCCTTTCTCAGTCTTCAGATGATGCTCTAGAAAATAGGAAATTAAAACAATTTTACGCACAATATAAGTGATGCTTTACAGAGAGCACTACTCACCTCTGCTTCCCTTCCTAAAATGAGTGAGAATTTGGCTTTCAGTTGGTTCCTATAGTAAGGTATGGATATATTTCACAAGAGTCCAAGTTAGCCATTTGTTTAAAATGGACTTTCGGTGGTATGAATTTAAAAAGGTCAGCATGTATTTATTGGAAATTCAGCTGAATGCATTATCCTTCCCACCCCAGAGCAGTGAGGAGTGGTCAAATTAAGAAGTGGCTCAAATCAAGTACATTTTCTTCAACTGGTAGAAAGTGCTGTTGTTAAAGATTGTTACAGTTGTACAAAAGTACCAGAAATGCTCTTTCATGTCATTTGGCTTCACGTAAGAAATTTGAGTTCTTAAGGCTGGGAAGCTAAAAACCCCCATCTTCTGTAATTTCCAGAATATTTGAGTTGTTGTTTGTTGTTATGGTAATAGTTTTCCATTTTTTGTTTTCCATGAAAGCAGATTCTCTGCTTTTCCTGAAACTCTGGCATTACTGTGATAATGAAAGATAATTTATGGAGGGAAGTTTTTTTTTTTAATATCCCAGTAATTCAAATTGTGATGAATTAGATCATGCATGCATTATGTTTTATTTAATTCTAATATATTCTGAATCCTTCTTCACTTGAGGGACTGGAAAAGTTCCCTTGAAATTTTTGGACTTTCAACAGAATCCACAGCAGGAA
>NW_010403082.1:109064-127176 GCF_000710305.1 Buceros rhinoceros silvestris | reverse complement strand
AGGAATGTGAAAGCATAGCATTCCTTTAGTAAAAAATTTTTATTAGTTAAAGGGAATAATTTTTAAGTGTTGGGTGGGGAGGAGTGAACAAAAACCTCTCTACCTTCTCTAACTTGAAAAACGGGAGTGCAGAAAGTACTGCATCCTTTCTTTGCAGTTCAGTATCTGTAACTTCTTAGAGCAAGACTCTTGCATAGTTATAGTATTTCTGACTGAGTTTTTGATTGAGGTGGCAGAGTACACCAGAGTAAGAGTACAGGTCTCTGCAGGGAGCCCAGAGAAGGTAAACCATAACCCGTGTTGTCAGTTGCTGTGGAGTTGGTGACCTTCTGTCTTGCATTGTCACTCTGTTTCTACTTTAAAACCAAATATCAGTAAAGGGGGAGGAGGGGTGGAGAAGTGTTGGGTTTGGGGTTTTTTTTTTGTGGTTTGGTGATTTGTGGAAAGTTTTGTTTGGTTGGTTTGTTTTTTTTTTTTTAAGGAGGCACAAATTAAGATGGATTTGTTGCAAAGCGGTAAACTCTGCTGGAGTTCAGCTTTTACCTTCAGATAGTGGTGGGTAGCTGCAGCTATCCTGGAGTCATACAAGAAAGCTACCCTTCAGCCTTCCAGGACTGAGCTAAGTCCCCTTAACTGCCACCACAGGCTATCGTGCGGTCAGTGGTTACTCCAGGAGGACTCGCAGAGTGTCTGTACTTCAGCATTTTGATGTACTCTAGTAGAAATGTGAGAGTGGGGGTTAGAAGATTGGGAGCTGCAAAAAAGGGCAGGAGTGACTGTGTTTGGAGGATGGGTGACATTGACTCAAACTCCTGGTGGAGTGGCAGGGAAGCCTGCAAGTGGGTGTTTGCCATGTCAGAGGTGGGCAAACCTCCAGCTATCTCTGCCAGTCTGACATGGGGGAAAAATCCTCTCTCTTAAATCCTAGATCTGGCCATGTGTTTTACCTGACTGTGGAAGATGTATTAACTTACATTTCAGAAATTGTCGTGCTGCTGGAAGCCCCCTCTGACATCCCATCTCTGTGCCTGGCTGGTGTTGTGATGTCTGGGAGGTGTCTTCTAGTGACCTCAGCTTCTTCGTGATTCCTCTCTTGGAGTGAGCAGAGTGCTTTGAGATCAGTTTGGGTGGGTGTGTGGCTGAGATCCTGCAGATCCACTGTGACTCACACAGAGCTGCACCAGTGTTTGCTGAAAGTGCAGAGAGGCATGTGTGGGAGATGTGCAAACTGGTCCCAGCTGGTCTGGCAGAAAGATCAGCCCTGAGTGCGGTTTTTGCAGCTTATCTGCAGGATTCTCCCTGCCAAGTGCCGGGGAGGGGGAGATTTTGCTTTTGCAAGTAAATCCCAGCACCGATTCTTCATCCTGAGCTTTCAATTTCCCTGGGTGCTGTGGTTAATTAGAAACCCTCCTGGCCTCTTGCCATGACTTTTCACTCCAGCTCTCCAGCCTGTGTCTAGACTGTTAATCACTGATGCTGGACCAGGCTCCTTGAGCTGGGGGGGTGCTAGGGTCAGGCTGGGAGGACCTGTGCTCCAACCCAGATAGTCTGGGATGTTTGTAGAGAGTGTGGGAGCTAGGAGAGATGGGTTGTTCTTTAAACAGGGTAGCCCTGTGCACCTGAGCCTTGCAGAGGTGAAGCTGCTGGGGAGAGAGCTGAAGCACCTCAGATGAAGAAGGAGGAGGAGGATGGAGAATCAGGACACAGCTCTGACTGTCTATTGTGGATTCTTATGGAAGAGCTTGTAAGGATTCCATTCCTGAACACGAGCCTGGTACACAGTTGGCTCCCTGCTTGCATCTGTTACAGCTGTGGTGTGTCTTTCCTATAGGTTTTCACTCGCATTCTCTTGCTTAATACCTAGTTACAATGGACCACTGCCTGTGGCTGCAGTCACTTCTGTCTGAACCTTCTGTTGCAGCATCCAAAATGTGGTCCTAGCATATCCTGAGCATGTGGATGGGTGCTTTTCATATGCTGGTACTAGAAATGCCGCCTTCTGTGGAACTTGAATCTTTTGAGCTTCCACACAAACTAGGGCTTTGAGCTGGTAAGTCAGAGTCCGCTGCAGCCTTCAGGAGGCCCTGAAAATGAAGCAGTTGCCTTTGGGATGCAGGTACACGGGGAGGCTTGGGAAGCACTGGAGTTACAGCTCTGAAAACATTAATGTCGCCCAGAGGTGGGGTCTGTTGTTGGTCGGATCTGTTTGCTTTCCCTGGCTGGATCTGCTGTCCTCAGGAGCTCCATCTAGAATGGTGGTTGTCACAGGTGGCTTTCAGGGCCACCTCTCTGGGCAGCCCGTGTTGAGTATCCAGTGATCGTCCTTGTGTGGGCAGAGTGTGGAGTGCTCTGGAGGTTGGATGAAGAGGAGGAGTTTTTTTCTGAGAGCCTTTGTGGTTTTGGCTGCTGGGGAAGATTGTCACAACTCTTTTCTCTTATCTTTCTTAGTCTCGTATAGCGAAGCGAGGAAGGAAACTTGTGGATTATGACAGTGCCAGACACCACTTTGAAGCCCTGCAGACTGCGAAGAAGAAAGATGAAACCAAAATCGCAAAGGTAAAGCACACAGAAGGATGTGCAGCCATCCTTTCATTTTGGGAGGTCTGTCTACTGAGCAGGTTTTGAGTCTATCTGTACCTCTTCACTTGGGTGTATTTTCACAGAATTATAGAATAATTTATATTGAAAAAGACCTTTAAAGCTCATCAAGGTGGCGTGAACTGGTGAGGTTTTGCTAAGTACTTCCTTCTCAACTGTTTAGTTCTCCTAGAAGGCAGGATGGTCTCTGGTTCAGACCCACCATCATCAGTATGCATTTCTCAGTAGCCAGGGCCTAGCCATGCATTTCCTGAAATGCTGCAGGACCGGTAATCTCTGTCAGAAAAGCCTGGCTGCCTTCAGGGAAAGCAAAACCTTTTGGTGCCCCAGAAAATTTTTCCAGTTTGTCTGCTTCTTGGGGCTCTGCCTCCCCATCTTAGAGCCGTGATGAGAGTGTTTGAGTGTTGCTTGATGATGGTTGTGTTTGAGGAGTTCTCTGATATTCTAGGACAGAGACCTTTAGGAGTGTGAGCTACAAGTTCACCGGTGGAAATGCCTCCTGTGCACACCTGATGACTGTGTTCTGTTGTGTATTGATCACAATTACTGGATAATAAATGTGGCTGAAAGCAGAAAACCAAGAATTTTCTCATGTCAGGCTGTGGTTTCTTTCAATCCTGTGAACGGCTTGATCCAGGGTTAGCCACAGAGCATGCCCAACATGCAAGTGAAGGATTTTGGTTTTAATTAAAATAAATTTAATTAAAAATAAAATTTACATATTCTTTTAAATGTAGCTGAAGAAAAATGGTAGTGCTAACCTTGTTCTAGAGGAGGCGCGTGGTTTGGATACCTGCCCAGAAACTGAGCTGTGGATTACAGCTTGTACCCTGAGTGAATTTGAACCCACATGCCCCACTCCAGAGGACAGGTTTGACACCAAAGAATAGTCCAGGGCTGGGGAGACATCTTTAATTCTCCTGAGTGTGGGCCATGGCACATCAGGACTCTTCAGGAGAGAAGCAGCGCAGAAAAGAGCGAGCCAGATCTGTATCTTTTAGCCAGGCTACGAAAAGTTGTCGTCCTTTGCGTAGAGTTATTTCTGGTAGGGAAGAGATGGGCTATGTGGGAGATGCTAGTGTTTCTCCTTCATGAAAGAAATAATGATGCATCTCTCCCCCGAGCAGAAGATCTGCGTTTAATGACCACAGTACTTCATTTTTCAAGTTACCAAGTTATCAGTCATCAGCTCACCGGGTGCATACACTGTGATTAACCTTGACAGACAAACGGGAGAGAGATTGATTGCTCAGGTGTCATTGCATCATTTGCATGGCAAAGCAAGTCTTGGTTCTGTATGCAAGGCATGAGGCCCAGCTGGTTGTGCCTTCTGTTCAGAGCAGCACTTCACTGTGTTTGAGGGTCAGAACAGGATTTCCCTGGGGCGTGGTATTGTTACCGGTGTGTGCCTGGGGGATCTCTGCAGCAGTGGAAATGTTTTTTTGTAGAAATTCACCTTCTCAGGTGGGTACCTGGTGATCTGCACCAAAGAGACGGGATTTCTTTGTCACTGCTGCGCTCGCTTGTGTTGCCCCAAATGCTCACATAGGACATTATTAACATGGGATTGCTTGTCGTTCTGCTAAAGTATGAAGAACAGTGCAGTTTGAAGGGTGAAATGCTGAGACCGAGGAGTTGGTACTCTGTTTCTGATTTAGTGCAAGTGTCTCTTACTACTTGATCAGACTCTTCTTGTTAACTGAAATGTGCGCCGGATCAGATCTTTCTGCCCTCTGTGCTTTAGGCTGTAAGCTCTTACGCTGGATAATATGTGACACATGGCATTGTCCTGATCCTGTAAAGATGGGAGCAGTGAGTCCCCGAAAGTTACGTAGGTATGCTCTTCCCTCATAGGTAGGTTTCACAGCCCAGCCTGTGAACCCACAGTTGCAGTTGCACAGCTCTGCAGAGCTGTGGGCAGCAGCCAGGGCTCAGTGTGCACTAGGCTGGTGTAGGAAGTTCACCTCTCTGTTCCTGTGGCTGAGATTTTGCTCATGTGACCTTTGAAGAGGAGTTGTTCCGGTGAAAGGTTCTGCAGAATACAGTGACAGGCCCCCTAGGAGAGAGAAATGTTTATGACACAGCGTACAAATGGGAGCTGCCTTGATTGATGTTTCATGGTACAGTAACAGAAACAGCAATGCGAGTACCTTTTGGTGGAGCTATATGGTCTCTTTTTCTTCTCTAATATATGGATGTTCTTTTCCCACCCAGGACTCCTGCTACTTATTGCTAAACTCCAAACCCACTATTAAAATCAAGCTCTGTGGACTTTGTGTTGTTGCATGCAAATAACTACGATGGTTAATTAATCCTGACCTCTCTTTAAGGAGCTCCCACTTCACAGCCATGACTTGGAGTAGGGTTGTCTGTGTGCTAGGTCACTAACAACTGTATCTGTTGCTCTTTGCAGCTGCCTGGCTGGACTGCAGTATCCCAGCCCACACTGGAGCATTAATTACTGCTAAACTTGGCATGCTTCAAAGGATTCATAACTGATCGGTCCCGGGATGTTTGTTTTCTCTCTCGCCTTGGTGATACTGGTTTAGCCCAGCCTCTAAATACACCCTCTGTTGTGAATTTAATTTTTTTTTATCCTAAAAGATATATGTTTGTGTCTCTCTTGTTCTCTGTTTATTTTTTTCTCTTTTCACTCAAACATGCTCCCTCCCCCCAGCCTGTTTCGCTGCTTGAGAAAGCTGCGCCTCAGTGGTGTCAAGGGAAGCTACAAGCTCACCTCGTTGCACAAACTAATCTGCTCCGAAATCAGGTGACTGCTGATCTACCTGGCTGTAACCCTGCATGTGCTATTTTGGGCTCTAGATTGTACTACGCAACTAATCTGTAGGCAACGTTCACTCTAGTCCTCCCTGTCAAGTGTGTCCTTGATACTCCTGAGCCACAGTGACATGTGGAAGCTGCTGAGCTGCAAATGAATTTGAGCCTGCCCTATTGATTTCTAATTGGGTTTG
This sequence comes from Buceros rhinoceros silvestris, assembly GCF_000710305.1. Classification (NCBI taxonomy): domain Eukaryota; kingdom Metazoa; phylum Chordata; class Aves; order Bucerotiformes; family Bucerotidae; genus Buceros; species Buceros rhinoceros. The sequence continues at coordinate 121,606 of NW_010403082.1, read as the reverse complement.
CTAATGCTGGACTATCATTTTCTCCCTCTAAAATGAAATAAGGATGAAGAAAGGCTGTGGAATACTGAGAAGGCAGAGGGTGATGTAGTATAGTCTTTTTCTCTAAAAGAGGCAGTAAATTTTTATTTTTGCTGTTTAAAAAAAAAAAAAGAGGGAACACTGCAGAATTGTCTTCTGCATTTGTGCTGTTGAGTAAAGCCAGAAAAAACCCACATTGCTTCAAAAGCAATTTCTATGGCTGCCGAGTTAGGTTGCAACATTCTCCTGTGGTAGAACCCAAGTTTCCAAAATGGGCACTGTCCTGGCTTTTGTGGTCTAAAAGAGCCATTTCCCGATATAAAGAGTTTCAGTCTGTATAGGAGAAAAGGTGGGTCCAGACCAGGGATTTTGCACCCCGTGTTATATATTCGAACAGCTCCAGGCTGAGATCATGGTTGTGTCATGTGGCAGAACTTGGCCGAGTGTTTAGGTTATAGCATCTCAAGGGACATGAGAGCAGCTCAGATTGAAATTCTTTGTCCCCTGCTGTTTCTCCTACTTGCATAGGAGAAGCGTGACTTCCTGATGAAATCCCCCTTGGTGTTTACCATTGAGCTCCTTCAGGAATAAGAGGGAGCTGACAGAAAACAGTCAGTGAGAAGAAAATGCTTTCAATGGGCAAGGGATAATGAATCATTACCCAGACTGGGAGAGCGCCAGTTACCTGCTCACAAGCTCCTGGTGAGCTCATCTGTTCTCATTCACATTCCTGGTCAGTGAATGAATTGCAGTTTAGAAACACTTAATCGCTCTCACCTTATAAAGCGCCTCAGTTTTTCACGGTCAGTTTATGACCGCAGATCAGGGAAAAGACTAGATTACCTCATCAGAAAAGCCTGGGGAAAGAACAGCTGTTAGCAGTCCTACTTAAGATGCGTAGCAGAGGGAAGAAATGCGTATCCATTCTTGCTGGAAGGGGGAAGGACATTTGGCAGACTGCCGGGTGCTTTTCCTGTGCCTCCACCCGTAGTTCATCAATAATATGACTTCTCTAAGGAAAAAAACCCAAGTCCCTAGGACCATTGACTCTTGCAGTTATTCTGGTGGCATCAAAGACTGGAGAATAGAAAATACAGTGGCAGTGAGCAGAGAGAATCTGCCGTGCTCGGAAGAACTCCGTAGTTGTGGTTCTTGACTGGCCTGTTTGGCTGGTGGTATTTCTGGAGGACTAGAAAGCGGGTACAGAAAGTTTCTCAGGCCACAAATAAATAAATAAATCACCTCTTGGTGTATTTTTCATCTTCTCAGGCTGGGGTGACAGGGAGTAATTGCCTAGAGAAACCGTTCCGACAGAGTGCTCCCTCCTCCACTGCACTCTGATCTTAGGCTACTGAGAGTCGATCGATAATTTCAACTCACTGCCTGGCTTCGCTCTAAAGCAGGTGACAAGGGAGAATGTAACCTTTCCACCCACTGTGTTGTGGGGTGTTAATCTCTTGCTAAGTGACATTAATATTTTTGGTCACCCCAGATATTTTCAAATCAAGCTTGAACTAAATAATACAATTGACAGCCTTAGGGGTTTTTTTTGTTTCTACTTGTTTGAGAGAGAGTTTGGGGTGTGTGTGTTTGTTTTTTAAATTTTAATTTTGGTTGGGGACTAAGAAAAAAATCTCAGTAAAGAAGATTAGTTTGTATTCTGAAACTGTAGGTCTTCTAACTTTTCGTCACAAACACAGGCAGACAGGAGAGAAAAAAGCTTCAGTTTTTATATTTGTATGACTTCAAGACTGAACATGTTACTGACAACCCTAAATCTCATTAAGTGCTTAATAAAAGCAGGAGGGCTGGTGACACTGCATTTATCAAAGAGCTTCAGAATGTTAAGCCTAAAACAAAAAAAAGAGAAGTCCTTCCCCTTACCAGCAGCTGTGTTGCTGTGTCTTCTTGCCTGATAATTTTACAACCTCCAAGCAAAAATGAGGTCAGCAAGACCTGTTATTTCTACTGTGAAACCAAGTCCTTCCCTCCAGTGTCAGGCCTTGAGCAGGTACTGACTAAACCAACATAGTGGGATGTTCTGTAAAGCCCCCTGGGGAGTTTGCTATTGCAGCTCTCCATTACAAATTTTGGCCACTGCCCTTTTTGAAACAAAAGGGAAAATGGCTTAGAACAGCAAATTCTTGCCTTTTTGCTAAGCTCCCCTGAAATGCTGAGTACAGACTAAAAAGCAACATTCTTGGTGCTGCAGTGGGAACAGAATGCCTCTCTCTGTAGGAGAAAGCCAGCAAGCTGAGCCAAGGGCTGTGCTGCCCTTCTGAGAGGCAGGTCTGGCTGGGCGCTGGTGAGGGCTTGGGCCTGAGCGCGGATGCCCAGCTCTCCTCCTCCTCACTCCTGCCTTACAGATGTCTAAGATATTTAATGAGCAGTGTGTGATTCGCACAGTTCACAGCATAGTGCTTGAAGAGGAATGGCCACCAGGCTGCCTGCAAGCACCAGGCTGGGTATTGTCAGACACTCATGAGTGCAGGGATTCATCATGGTAGGAAACATAATAGGGAATAACTGCCCCACTGTCACAACTGAACTGACTTTGCTTGGCATAGGGGGAAGGTCAGAAAGGCATTTGTGCTGTGCAGCTCCCCAAACCTTTGCCCTTTCAGACAGAGAGGAGAGGAAGGATTTTCTGAGATCACATTTCATGGACATGGGCATTACGTCCTTCTGCCTCAGTTCTCCCATCAGAGTGACAAGGATGACAGCTGAAAGAGAGGGTGCACAGGCAGGGTGGCAATGGGCTCTGCTGCTGAAACCTGCGTCTTTCCTCCTTTCCCCACTATTCTCCATGACTTGGCTTTTCTTCTAGCAGGACTCATGACCAAGCTGATGTCTGTCTTCGGCTCTGGCTGGAAGCAGTCAGGGGTCTCCAGTGTCAGGGCTCCTGCTTCCAAGCAAAGCAAATCCCCCTGGTGAGAATATCCCTGGGCTGACAAAGGATTGAATAATAAATACAGTGCTATACCTGGGGCTGAGGGCGCTAGCCGAGCCACAGGCTCTAGATGGATCCTGATTCCTACAGCTGCTCTAGAGTGAACGTTGCCAGTTGCTGATTTTGCATTTGCCTCGGGATTCACAATATTGCCTCACAATATTCACACGTTGCTTTCTAGGTTCTTCTGAACAGGTAACTGAGAGAGGGAAAGACTGTTGATAATATTCACTGTATGTGAAAAACTAACAGTGTTCAATAGTGCCTCATCTCCAGGGATGATTCTGGTTCCCGACTAGTTTGGAAATTAGAATTTTCCAGTTTTCCAGTTTGGAAATTAGAATAAGATAAAGCCAAAGGATGGACTAGTTTGTTTCTTTGGGGTTTTTTTCTCATTTAAAATGGTTACTTTAGAAACATTAATTCATAGGGGTATTTTAACGAGTCTTTGTGATGATCATCTCTCATCCAGCATAAACTGTGTCTCTGTTTAAATGGGCTTTTTGTTTGGTTTGTGCTAACTCTGTCAAAATGTGAGTTAGCAGAGAAATACAGGGGTTTCTGGGCACAAGCATCATAGCGCTTTCTCCCCCTGCATGTTCCTCACAAGTTTTGCTTAACTTTTGAGTACCTCCCAGTTGTGTCTGTTTCTGGGGGAAACTTTTTCTTCTGATCTTGAACACGAAGTCTTAGCCTTTGGCAGCAATGAATGACCCTCTGAAAGATGGAGCTAGCTGGGAAGTAGGAGCCTCTGTGGCTTGCTCCTAAGTCAGGAGAGAAACAAGGAGTGTAAGGATCCTGCACAACACTGAGGAACAGGACTCTGAACCACAAAATATTTGAGAGTCCGGTCTCCCATCAGTCCTGTCCTTGCATATACCTGTCACTGAGGAGCAGTAAGCTGGATTTCTTTAAGCCAGCAGAAAGAGTATAAAACCTCATTTCATAGAAGGGGAGGAATCTGCAGGCTCAGAGAGAGATCCAGTTCCGCAGTGGCTTGCGGGCTCTTTGCAGAGCCCTGTGGTGTTGTGACACTCCTGCTGTTGTCACATGTGTAAGTAGACACTTGTGCTGGCCTTCCTGTTACGATGTGTCTTCAACTGGCTGATGCAGGGATTTGCCATCCTGCATCCCACTGCACAGGATTATGGGCGAATGCTGTGCTGTTGCAAATTACAGAATAGAAACTTTTAAATTTTCAAGCTTTGAATTTTAAGTCAGGATGTTGAAAAGAGGAATGGGTCACCTAGGACAAATGTGGGAAGGGGAACGTGCTTGTTGCTGGTGTCTGCTGTCAGCAGGATCGTATCTTTTGTCACTGAAAACCAGCGGAATTTGTGCATCAGTACTGGGGTCTGTCCGAGTCTAGGTCAAAGGAACAGATCAAATTTAAACTCTTAACTGGAAGAAAGAGTTCCCTTATGATGCATATTTCCTTTGGTGTTGGTGGCCAACAACCGGCCAGAGATTGCTCTTGTATTAGATCCTCACTGACAGGGGTATGTGAGACTGCTGAAACCAAGGTTCCTGCTGCTCAAGCACTCCAGCCTGGCCTGCTGCTGGCACAACTCATGCTTTGCATACCCTCCCTTGCTTCTCCAGTTAGCTTTGTGAGAGAGCTGTACCAGCCAAGGATGCAGACCTCTTCCCTTCCTCAGAAGAGGTGGGGCTTTGGCATGACCTTACCCGAGCAGGGAGAGTCCCTGTGAGGGAGAACTCTTCTACAAAGCCATTTGGGATGGATTTCAAGGGTTTCAAGTCTTTCAGAGACCTGGCAGGGGCCACTATTGTCTTCATCTGTATCCATCTGTATCTGAATTACCTTCTGAGTATCCAAACAGGGAAATCCATTGAGAGAAAACCTGAGAGGAACACATGTCAGCTGAAGGGGCATCAGGTCTCTGGTGATGCAACCCTGGGAGTCTCATTTGGAATGGGGATCACCCCATGCCAGAATTTTGCCTGATCTCCCAAGGAAGTCAAAAGAGTCACAGTTGTCTCAGTCCTGCAGGGTTCTTGTCTGAGCTGGAGCTGATAATCTCCCTTCTCTGTTATTAAGGCTGAAGAAGAGTTAGTAAAGGCTCAGAAGGTATTTGAAGAGATGAACGTTGATCTGCAGGAAGAACTGCCTTCACTATGGAATAGGTGAGTGCTGGAAGTTTTCCCAAGGACTCTCGTATAACTGTTCTTAGTTTGGGCTGGTGACTGCTCTTGTTTTCTGGATCATCTCAGACAGTCTGTCCCAGGATTCTCCAAGCCAGGTTCACCCTGGGCTTTCTGTGCTTTGCTTCATGATCCTTGTGGAAAAGTTGATTTTACCACAAAGAGAACTGAATTTGTGTGCTTTGGTTAATCGGGGAGGGCATAGTGGAAAGCAGGCAAAATTCTCCTAGGGGTGTCCCAGTTCTTATTTTTAAGTGCAGTGATCATGTCTGTGTTGTCAGTGCTGGTCTGTGGGGAGTGGAGAGAGTGGGTGGCAACAGGGTGGGAAAGCCGAGTGCTGATGTCTTTCTTCACTCCCCTTTTCCTCCCAGCCTGAGTCAGGACTCTGCTCAAAGCATTGTGCAGGCCTGGCTGAGGGAGGAGCTGGGAGGAATCCAGGCATCTGGGTGGTTCCATGTGCAGAATGGTGATGCCACTGGCCTTAGAAAGCACCTCCCTGCCACTGGCAGCACTCTGTTGTCAGCTGGCAGGCTGGCTGGAGGAAGGATGGTGGCAGCCAGATGCTGGGATTTTAGGGTGCCACAGGTGGTTCACAAGATCCTGCTATCCAGCAGATCCTTCTGCTTTCCTATTGCTCTCCTGTGCTTTCTTACTCTCCTGCTCCTGAATCAAACAGTTCATGCTTTTTAGCTTCCCCTGGTGCTCTGGGATTTTGGAGTGAATTAATATCTGTCTTCTCGCCAATTCCCCTGGCTCTCCTCACACTCCATCTGTATCACAGCCGCTATTCTTTTCTTCTCCATCATCCTACCACTGGCTCTTCTTTTTTTGGTTGTTGTTGTTGTTTCCTTTTTTCAATTTCTTTCCTCCCTACCTTACACCTCCCTCTCCCTTTAGCCAGCATAAATTCAGATCCTATCCTGCCTGAACTCGTCGTCACCTTGGACATGTTTGCCTCATACTCGGGCTTTGCTCCATGACCCCTTTCATGCTTCTGTGCTGCCCCTCTCTTTCAGCAGGTACCAGACAGAGTCTGAGTTGAGTTTGAATGGGAATGGAGGGTGGGAGGTAGCAGAAGGGGCAGAATTTAAAGTTTTTGGGAGAGCATTACGTCCATTAAGTTCTTGTCTCATTTTTGTTTGGCAGTCGTGTTGGTTTTTACGTCAACACATTCCAGAGTATAGCAGGCCTAGAAGAGAACTTCCATAAAGAAATGAGCAAGGTAAGGCAACTAACAGCTTATCCTACTAGTACGCAATCTCCTCACTCTTATTAAAGCAACCAACCAACCAACCCTGAAAGAAAATGGCTGGAGAAAACAGCATTTGCCCTATGTCAGAGGGAAATGTTAACCCTTAGGTTTTTTCTGAGCCACTTAGGAGGAAGGCTGCCGGAGATGGTAAAGGGATGGAGCACAGGGAAGAGACCACAGAGCCATGCGGCAGTGGGGCATTTGTGTCACTTGGCAGGGTTTGTTTGCAGATCCGCAGAAGGAAGGGAAGCCTCTGTGTCTTGCTGCCTTTTTTTAGTTTGTCTACATTATGGATCTAATAATCTGAGCACTCTCAGCCTAGTATCTGTTTGCTGCATCCTCCTCTGCTGCCTGGCAGCAAGCTGCTATGAGCCATCATCTTTCTAGCTGTGGGGATGAAAACAGCAGGGAATCTGTCAATCTGCAAGTTGACTGAAGACTGAGACCTGCCTTGCTCTGGTCCTCTCAAGGAGGCATTTCCTAGCAGTATCTCTTTGCTTTGTCTTCTTTCCTGCCCTGTGAACCAATAAAAGGCATACGAGTGCTTATCATGGCCCTTGCATGGGCTACTAGTTGTCCACAAGTCGGGAATCACAGCAGTAAGCAGTGTAATAACCTGCTGGTGGCAGACTGGATCCTGGTGCTATGTGCCTGTCTCCAGCAGAGACCTCGTAACAGTCTCTGGGAAAGCCCCCGTTGCCACTTCCATTTACAAATATGTTCTTGTTCTTTTACTTAAAAGCTAGAGACATCTTGATTTCTGTAGGTCTGTACACTGCTCCTAGGAGCTGCACGCCCTCTGTAAATGTACTAATCTTGATGAGTGGCTGAGAGCCCAGCTGGAAAACTCGTATTCCCTCCCTTCCCCAATGTCATCCTGACAACAAGACAGCTGCTAAGCAACAGGCACTGTTATAGTTCTTCAATTCCCAACAGTCAGGGGCCCTTTGCCTTGGTGTAATGCATCAGGTTTGAGCCCTGCTGACATTTGATGGGGACCTTTCCAGTTAATAGCCTGCTTTTACCCACTGAGGGATGAACTGATTGTTAAGGATAGGGAGAATTGTTATAATAACCAGTTTGTTGCTGTTTAATTTACATTCAGCAAAACATGGGAAGGATGCTTGTTAAACAGGAGTTCTCTTGTATCATGTCTTGCATTTTTCTTTCTTGAGGAGTTGTGTATAAGAGCAGGGCTTTTGCTTTGTTCAGTAAGAACCATCTGTTTCTTATTACTACTATAGCATCAATTAACTGCTGGTGTTGCCGGCGTGGTGCTCCAACATCAGTTGCTTTGGAACCTTCCTCCTACCAATGACAAATCTGGCACCTCATCTTGTTTGTGAATTGGCTGTTTCAGAATAGGAATGTCTGGAGAGAATATTGGAGCCTTCGGTGACAGGGAGAGTTTAACCCCTAGTATTGCATTTCTGCAAAGGTATCAAGGTCCTGCTCAGACTTAGATGGCCCAGGCAGCTTGTGAAATCAAGGCTTCTTGTTGCCTGGAAGTGCAGCTGCCTTTGGCTCCACAGCTGAAATGGTCATATCCCAAGCTTTGTAAGCAGGTTTGAGGAACAGCTTTGGCCACAAATCCAGAATGAAGCTTCAATTCTAGCACATAGACCCTTAGGTAAGCACTCTGCCTGCTCCTGCAATGGTACCTGGCAACACACTGGTGAGGGCAGGTAATAGAGAAGCAAAGAGGATGATGTCTGAGGAAGATTGAGTAATTTCATGAGGCGTCAGCAGCTTTTCAACAGTTTGAGTGCACTAGCATTTCATACCCCATGGAGGAGTGGAAACAGATGTAGGGCTGTCCTCTCTTGGGATAGCTGAGTATGTGCACATTTCTGGGCACAAGCCTGTGTTTGGTCAGCCTGTGCAGGCCAGCCCAGACTCTTCTGGCACTTGGTCTCATTCTTTTTGTTTCTTTCGTTTCTGTATTTTGCAGTTGAACCAAAACCTCCATGATGTCCTGCTGGGTCTAGACAAGCAGTACTCGGGCAATGCCTTCCCTGTTAAAGCACAGCCCAGGTCGGTAACTGTGGGAGCAGCCTCTTTCTCTCAGCAGGGGAGGAGGGATGGGGATGTCTCCAAGAGGGTATTGAAACCTCCGTGTTGTCGATTGGGAAGTGACATGACTACCTGCATATAGTCAGCCAGTACCTCCCAAGACTTCCTAGACCATGTCCAAGATTGCACTTGGGGCTGGGTGACACAATGCAATACCTCTTACCTTTCTAGAATAGCGTTTGGAGGCCTGAGCTTTCACTAGGTGCTGATATTTAGGCGACTGATTCTCTACTCTGCCTTTTTAAAGTTGAATTCCACGCACTGACATGTAATACTGAGCTGTCTTTCTGAGTCCAGTGGCCCAGCATCTGTCCTGTTCTTTCCCTCAAAAGCTTCTATCATGTACCTGCAGCTTGTGAGCTTGAGCACCAAGAGCCCATTTGTCTTCTCAGCCTTCTCTTTGGTCCTCCAAACTTGAAACCACCTGTTTACCAAAGCCTTATGCTCCTCCTGTGTACCCAGCTGAGGTGTGTTTCCTCTGTGTGTATTGTGGAAGTAGTCGCAGCCTCACTAATATGAGGCCTCCTAATCTCAGAGCACTTCCAATCTGCATGTATGTGATGTACTCCAGGTTTTTAGTTTTCTTTCCTCAGCTGGGTCCAGTCCTGTATGATGAAGTGCAAGTCTGCACATTCTCTAGCACTGAGAGGGGAGGGAGAGGTTGGGCTCTGGATGAGGCTGGCTGGCTCCCATCCAAATGTGTGAGTGATGAAACGGTGCTGGGCTCTGGCTTCCAGCTGCTGATAATCCCACGTGCCGGGTGAGCAGGAGCGCAGCCCAAGTCCGCAAGTGGTGTACTGACAGAGGGAGGAGGTGAAGTCAGCATGAAGCAAGGGCAAGCTGTGGTCTGAGTGCAATGATTCAGAAGGCTAGATCAGCTGTTGAGACCTCTGGGCTCCCTTGTCTCTCCTCCCAGTTTAACCTTCTATTGCAGTCGTGCATAGACAACTTGCGTGTCTCGTTCCAGCACCGCGTGTGGTGTTTGCCAGCTCTAAAGAAAGAAGACGTCTGAGTTGAATTTGGCCCCTGAATTTTGTATTGGTAACACCAAATTTCCAAGATGCTTGTAGGAGTGCTTCTTCTGAAAATAATCTATTCTTCCCAAGTTAGCACGGGGGGTCTGATCATCACAGCCCAACAAGACTGAAGCCTTGTGAGGAGGCTGAGGTGCCCATCCTCTTGCTGCCATGTGCTGTGTTGTCTCTGATAGCAGCATCCTCCAGGGTCCTTGGAAGAGTGTGAGGTAACAGGACAGATGAAATCTGTAGCCATTGCTTTGACAGCTCCTTCCTCCTCCTTCCTTTCTTCTTCAAGGAAGTGATTGCAGGCTGCAGTGACAGCCTGGTGCTGACATGTTCATTTTTCTTGTGGCAAGAAGCTTCTGGCCTGAAAGCTTCCAATGAATAAATTACTTGTCCTCATGATTCCCACCCCCACAAACTGCTAGCTTCATCTGGGGCTGTAATGGGTGGCTTAGCTGCAGTTCTGTGCTCTTTCGTTGGCTGTGAGACCACAGGGCCCTAAAATCTGAAGATGAGTATGCACACAGAGGTCCCTGCGCGGGTAGCAATCTGAGTGCTGCTGCTTCACAACTTACTCCCTGCAACTCGGCTGAGATGCCAGACCTGCCCCAGAGCAACTCCCTTTCTTCTGAGCACAGTGGATTAGGGTGTTGTAGGAGGATGTAGCAAAGGTTTGCCAGGGTAGTAAATATGTTTTGTAGCGACAAGGAAATGCTGTAAGGCACTTCTGTCTTTTCTGCACATCTGGCCTCTCATTGTGGTGCAGGGCTGGAGCAAGAGTGTGCAGGAGGAAATAGCCCTCATTGCTCTGATTGCTTATTGTGGTCTGCAGTAGGAGCAGATGCTTCCTTAACCCTTCTCTACTGTGAAGGGGATTGGAGATGGATACAATGGGAGGAAATGAATGAGGAGGTGTGAGAAGAGAGGCAATTACCTGTGCACATCATTATGGCATTCAAGTGAGGCCCTACAGAAATATTACTGTGGCTGATGAGTTTGATGCTGGCTGAGTAGCACAGAACAGCTGATGTATTTCTGGGAACCAGAATGTTTGGGCTTTGTTTCTGAAAGAGTTTGAACATTCAGGGTTCAGGTGCCTAGAAGACCTAGGAGATCTGTATGACAAACTGGAAAAAGACATAGTAGGAAAGCTGCTGCTAAGACTGCACACAAATCACACAAGTAGAGGATAATGGGAGCTTCTTTCTTGTGTACCAATATTTACAGGGGGGAGTGAGGAGTTGTGATGACCTGTGGAAAAAAGGCCATTTACTGTTCTTTACTGGTCTATACAGTTTCCTTTTTCTCTATGTGCACCCTGGCCCCATATTCCAAAGAGCAGGCAAAACACTAGATTGCTCACATGTGTGTAGGTCTTTGTCAAACACAAAAAGCCCCCTTCTACCCTCTCCAAACCAGGCCAGAGCTTTCTAGGAAGTGTGTTTGTGTGTGTGTGTGAGGGAGAGAGGAGATCTTGTCATCTTGATTACAGTGAGTTTTGTGGCACCAAGTGAATGGGTGCTCGGAAGTTTTACTTTTCCTCCCTGGTTTGACTTGCCATGTAACGGAGATGATTTGCGTGCCATCCTCAACAGAAAGAAAACTAAACTGTTCGCCAGGCTGAGGAAAAAGATGAGCAGGTACCGGTACGGAGAGCAGCATTTCGATATGTGTTTGATTCAGTTCCTAAAAACTGGAGAGGCTGTTGCTGAACTCTAACAGCCTGGCACGAGTTAACCCTGTGATGGGAGAGGGGTCCTTTGCATGATATGATGTGCTTATGGCCTGCTGGGTCCTGCCGACATCCCTCTGCGTCTGGATAATCCCATTAACTGCTTGTGTGCCTGGTTTGAATCCTTGCTTCTTTTCCTATCTAAGAAGGCAGCGTGAAAGCTCAGGCATTGTCTGTCTGCGCAGTCGGTTTTTGTGTGACTAAAATTGCAGTGCTGGGCTCTCCATGGGAAATAAGGGCAATTTTGGTGATTAACAACTTGTAGTTTTACCTAGTGGGGCTTGCCCTTTTGAACAGGTCTGAGATGCTGCATTCTCATTCCCTGCCTGGCCAGGAAGGACCATGAGACAGGCCTTTCACACACAGAAGTCCTGCCCTATCTACTTGTTGCAGCTGGGAGGATGATGAGGTGGGAGGACACTTCCAGCTTTGCTCCTTACCTGCTCTGTTCTTGAGGGTCCTCACTATCTTGCTTCATCCATTTAAAATTTTGTGCAGGGCTAAAGGTAAAGGAAGCCTGTTGTTTTGTATAAAATCTAATGTCAGCATCTTGCCTTTCAAGGCAGTGATGGCATTGAGTAACTGGATTGCTACAATGTCTAGAGTTCCCACAGCCAAGGTCGAGGACTCTGACAAGAATATGCTCTGGAGCAAAGTAGGAATTGCTGCAAAATGGCGTGAAAACTTCTAATTTTTGTTTCCTTAGTCTTTGTATTAGTACTCACTCCACGGGGTCCTTATAGGAAAAAAAAAAAAATTCTCAAGATTGTGTCCTGCCAGCAATAAAAGCAAGTGCTGGTAGAATGGAATCTTTGTTTTCTTGATCCTGGCTTCCCACTGATGAGGGCAAGACACAAAACCCTTCTCTTTGCCTCTGCTATGCATCCTTTGTAAAGTGGAGGGTTGGAAGGTGGAAGATTGTAATTTCACAGGGAAGCTGATGGGAAAATCTTTATTTTATACCGTCAAATGAAAAGTAGTGAAGGAACGTCTTGTGTTACTATTCTGAGATTTTCTGCCTCAGAAAGGAAAAGGAGGATTCCCAAGAATACTTCTCTGAATGTCTGTCTCTGGTCCTTCGTTGAACCAGTGTTGTATCTGCACGAGGCAGGATGCCTAATATTTCCCGTCACTGAGAATGGGTGGATGCTACAGCAGAGGGAAAGCTAGTAAATCTCATCTTGATGAGCTCAAGCCACAGTGTCCTCCTGCTCTGCCATGATTAAGTCCAACTGTCCTAGCAGTTAAGGACCTTCATCTGGGCTGTGCTGGGGGTTTTTGCTGCCACAGCAGCTGCTGGGATCACAGAGCAACATGCAACCTCTGGTGTAG
>NW_010403082.1:103222-108901 GCF_000710305.1 Buceros rhinoceros silvestris | reverse complement strand
TCTATTTCCTTATCCCCCCCCCCTTTTTTTTTTTTTAAATAATTCTCTATCCTGCTTTGGTGATAAAAAATAAATTACTTTTGGCTAAAAGGCCCTGTCTGAGCCTTAGCTAAGATACCAACCTTTTTTTCTTTTTAACTTGAACTTGGCAGGAGATGACTGGTCTGTTTTTACCATATTGGAAAGTAGGTTTCACCCTCTAATAGAGGGTTGTTACAAGCGCATGAGGACCCCATTTGCAGGTGTTACTCTGCTCTTCCAGAACAGATGAGGCAGCCCCATGAGGGGTCTGGAAGCTCAGAAGCACTACAAGATGCTGGGGGATTTTGGTTTTCCCTTCAGCTGCAGTGACTGCATTAGACCCTGTTCCCAGCTTTCTATTTGCAGAAGAAAGTTGACACCCCCTTTCCTGCCCTGATATTCCTGGGTTTGGCCTTACTTCCCAGCTGCTCATGGGAAGGAAAATAACCTTCTTCTGACTTGTTTTTACTGTGGTACTGACATTTGGTCAGTGGGGATAGTCCCCACACTCTTGCTTTTCCCTGTGTTTTCTGGAACAAGCAGTCAGTTTGGAGACAGAACTTTGCTCTGTGTGGGCAGTGTGTGCTCTCCAGGGACCCCTGAAGGACAGAGGATCCTGGTGCCAAGCCTACTTGATGCTGTTTGCACTGGCTAAATGTGTGCAAAGCAACAAGTGCAGGAGTGAAGGTGCTTCTCGGGGGCTGGAAAAGGCTCAACCAAAATTAGCACTGGCATTTTCCTAGGGGTCAACCAACACATCAAACAAACTGTAAATAGTAGTGACTTAATGAAGGCTTTAGTGCAGGGTCCTCTCAGCCCTTTTAGGATGAGGGGAAGAAACGGGGCTGTCTTTCCTGTGGGAGCCTTTTACCAGCATATCTCCAAATTAAAGCACTGCCCGGCACCAGAAATAAGGCATTAAAAAGCTATTTTATGGTGTTGAGAAACTAGCCTGAACTCCTTTCTCACTGAGAGAAATGGTCTCGTCATGTTTCTAGAAGGAGAAGTCTACCTTATGTTGGTAGGCCAGTTGACAGCCAGTAGTCCCAATATTCCCAGTATATTCTGGACGTTTGAGGAGTGCTGGCAGTCTAGCTGTAGATCACTGCGTCCCCCATTGTCTCCAAAGTGCTTTTAACTCTAGGGCGGGTAATGGTTTTGGGTTTTGTTTTTTTTCCCCAACTCAAGCATCAGAGGACCTTTTCTGTGACTTCCTGCTGTTCCCTGGTGACTCCCATTTAGAGCAGGGACTTCCTTACCTTCACCCTCTAACTATTACTTCTTAGAATCCTTCACACAACCCACTTCTTTGAAATGAGTTCTGGGGACCTCCAAGTAAGGACACTGCTGGCATATGTAGTCAAACAGAAGAGCTGCAGGGATTGGCGTACATGTTCTTTAGTCCCTCTACTTTCCTTTTCCCTCTTCCTTCCCCTCGTTTTCCCTTGGTGCGTGTGCTTCTAGTTGAGAATTGATGGCAGAGAATGTCATTGGGTTTGTTGCATCCTGTTGGTGTGCTGCTAGCATCAGTGACATCGGAAACATCTGACCTGCATGTGGACCTGAGAGCAAGCGCTTTGTGGGGTAATGTGCGTGTGGGGTGTGGATATGAGGAGAAAGTGGGTGGGATGGGTGAGGGTGAAGTGGATAAAGAGGAAATGGGATGGGGAGCTTGAAAGCTGGAACGCTGAGCAGGAGGAGATGCTTGCTTGGAAGGGGAGGTTTGTTGACATGCCTTGCTGTCCCTTCTTCCTCTTGCTGTCCTCCTACTTGTGAGTGTTTAGGAATGAGGCCATCATGCATGTTAGCCAATGACCACCAGACCTTGGTCATCCAAGTGTGAGTACGTGTCTGGAGCTCTGCATTCTCTTGGGACAGAGCAAAGAAATAATGGATTTGATGTCCCTGCAGAATCAGGCCTGCATTGCTTTAGTCCTGGCTCTGTGCCAGGGTTTATTGTCTCAAGTTGTAGGAAAGGATCTGTTCCTTTCAGCCTTCTTCCAAGGCCCTTAACTTTGCAAGAACTGCAACTTTCTAAGTGGAGGCAAAGGTCACTCCCTGTAGGTGAGGTTGCACAGCTGTTTTGCAATATTCTGTAGTACTGTTTTCAGCTGTGTATAGTTCTGCCAAACCGTAACCACTTCTGCTAAAATATCCTCTTCTAGAGTTTGGGCTTTTGCATGATTTGAGATAAATTGATTAGTTGCTTTTTGGGGAGCTTAATTTCAGCCAAGATGGTTCAGCTGTCCTGAGAATTAGTTTGGGAAAATGGTTTTACCTTTATCCATGTTGAAATTCTCTGGTAAGCAACTTTCTGCTGAATCTCTCACAATTCCACACTTTGAAGCACAGACTTGACGCTTGACTAGTGCGTGCTCTTAGGGAAAGGTGTGTGCCTCTTGCCATTCCTTCAAAAAATCTGTCCAAATCTGGCGAAGTTATGAACCAGCAAATGTTATTGACATATGTTCCTTGCATCTTAATTCCCTGAAGAACCCCTCTTGACTGTGTGTCAGAAATTGTCCTGGAATAAGGGCCAACTGTAAAGGCAAGGGAAGAAGGGGTTCATCGTTGAAAACAAGGCTGGGAAGACTTTCTGTAATAGAGGAGTCTTTATTAGTAGCCACAGTTTCACTGTTTCTGTGCTGTCTGGCATGAGCTGTGGAATCTCTGGCTACTTTACCCCTCTTGCAGTTCAGCCAGTTTGCACCCTGTAGAGGAGTATGATACTCTACAACTACAGCCTTAGTTCAGGTGTTGTGAATCTATTAGTCATAACCCAGGTTATGCAGGTACACCACCACACAGAAAAATTCTTATCTGCAGAATTTAAACTAATTGAGCTGCAGAGAACTCCTTCCCCCATCTGCTTCCCCAATATTAAAAACCTGTGATTAATGTCAGGCACTTACATTAGAATCTAGCAGAATTAAGGATGCTAGGTTGGATTTTCATTTTTGTTTTTTCTGTGTCTGAGGCAAAGTGTATCCATGCAGTTAGGATTTAGTGAGTAGCCTGCTGCACAGTAATGCTGTTGCAAGTGACTCGGCAAAGATGCTTCTCAGAAGCTTGCAGAGGCTTCAAATGTTTTCATCACGTGGCTGGGCAGTGAAGCAAAGAGATAATGGAGGTCACTGATCTGTGCTAGTTAGCACAACCCCTCCTAGGCCTGGCTCAGTCTTCTTTCTCTTTCTTTTTCCCTCTCTCTCCCTTTCTCTCTCTACTTCCTTCAGTGACAGCACCCCAGCGAAAGCAAATAAAAGCCCCTCGCCTCCACCAGATGGATCTCCCATCACCAGCCCTGAGACCAAGACTGTCAACCATGAGCTGGAACCGTCCACTTTGGAAGCACCTGGGGCAAGCATCCCAAAGTCACCATCTCAGGTAGTGTCCCCATGACATTGATCATGTCTCTGCAGTATGACTGCTGATGGCACAAGCTCTACAAGTCAAAGACATCCATCAGCTGCTTTTTTTGGACCTCTTCTTGCTACTGAGGAGAGAGAATGTGACGTGATGGTTGTTCTTCTTCACTGGTTCCTGAGCGGCTCCTGAGAATGCAAGTTGCTCATTGGTCATCTCTATACCATACAGGGAAGAATTAAGCTGTCTCTGAATGCTCTGCAGGGGCAAGGCCAGTAATAAACTTTTCTGTCTGGCAGGATGACTGAGAAGATCCAGGGAGGATGGAGTTGTAGCTAAGCAAGGAAGTTTGTTCTTTACATTTGAAATAACCTGTGGAATTCAATGCTCCAGTTTCTTCTCAACTTCTGTAACTGAGGAAGGTTCAAAGAAAAAGCTTGATATTTATAAGGATAAGGAAAATATCTGTACTTTGCATATGTTTTACTTTAGTCTCAAGATAAAATATTATGCTAAAAATAAAACACTGTATTCTTACGCCATGAAGAAATTAGATGGGTACCAGGAAGAAGACTGTCCATTATATGGAGTCTTATACATTCCATGTGGCCTTTGTTAGTCCTTTCCTTACACAGGAGATACCCAGCAGCATGTTTAAAATAGCAGATGTAGCTCCTGCTACTCAGCGTATTATATGATGTGTTTTACTTTGGGATTTAAGGACAATAAAACATTTACTTCCTCTTCCCATTCCTCTATTGCTGAGCGCAGAAAAAGCTTAATAGAGAAAAGTTTCTAGGCCAGATTTGTGTGGAGCACATCCTTGCATTTCAGTAAGTGGGACACCAGGGAAGAGTCTTCCAGGAAGAATTAAAGCTGAGAGGTGTTCTGGCCAAAGTGGTAAGAGAAAACGTATTGCTTCTAAAAACAGATGGGTGCAACCCAGAACGTCTTTGCTGTTGTTGTAGGTAGCGGTGTGATTCCAAATCCAGGCCTGTGGTGTAGGCTGTCTCTCATTTCTCGATAGCCTCTCACAATATTTTTCTTTCCACTGCATTTTTGATTTTCAGGATTATCTAGGGACAAAAAGGGCAAAAGGGTCTCTTCCAGCCCTGTGAGATGTGTGGATGCCTGGCGCTGTATTTTCAGGACTTTTCCAGGGTCTCTGTACTGCTCAGCAGGTTTGCTACTACCCTGCCTAGGACCTTGGAGTAGGATATGTGTATGGGGGAGAGAGGATAGTGCATCCATAATTGCCTTCCTCTTTTTTCAGAGATTGGCACAACTTGATTGAAATTTGGAACAAGAAATAGTACAGATTTATTGCACTCTTCACTGCAGACATCACTCACCCTGCCTGTGGACTTCTCTCACTGAGTGTGGCTTCTTCCCTTTCCTTTAAAATAGCACACACATGCCTTGTTTTTGCCAGCCTGCAAGTGCTTTCTCATTCCCTTGCAGCCGTCCTGCCCACAGGAATGGGGCTGGAGCACCTCTTGTCAAGGAAGAAGAATATTCCAGTGCAGCCCTGGCTGGAACGAGACTGAAATGCTCTTTGTAGCTAAGGCTGCCACCTCCTGGCAGCTGTTTCCCAAGCTAATTAATTCACTCTCCCAGGCCTCACTACAGTGAAGAACAAGAGCTCCACTCCATATTCATACTAGGTGCTAGGAGATGGAGCTGGCTCCAGAGGGAGGGAAGACAAGGACAGGGGTTTCACACTTAGAGCCAAACCTGGGGTCTGTATGGATAAAGTCTGGAAACTAAGTGTGTGTCAGCCTGCCAGCCAGCTGGAAAACACAAGTGTCTGCTCTCTCAACAGTGCTCGACTTTAATACTGAAATCTTCCCAGGTGTCTTTACTTTTGAGCTATGGGTAAGTGATTTGTTCTAGGGTCCTCCTAGGGAGTCTAGGGGCCTCATCCTCTGGGGGAGGATGGAGCAAAAAGCAAAGGCAAGTACCATTCTATGTCCTCTTCCTGTGTGTGAAATGCCGAGGCAAACCATAAGCAAAAACTGTGGAGGGAAAGACAGCAAAACCAAAGAGACGAAATATTAACTAATTTTGAACTGTTCTCTATGCAAAATAAAAAAACCCCAAAAGCTCTTTTACTGTGCCTTAATTCTTGCAAACAGCCTATTTCTGTCTTTTGAAAGAAGCCACTGCTATCAACAATCCACGCTGAGTGAGTAACTTGGTGATGACACAGGACTTCACGGGTCTGTGAAATTCCCAAAGTCAGCCTTTTGCTCTCAGTTACACCATTGAAATGCTTAATGACACTTTTGAAATCAG
>NW_010403082.1:100110-103032 GCF_000710305.1 Buceros rhinoceros silvestris | reverse complement strand
TAGAGGATTTGTTTCATTCTAGATGGCAAAGTTGTCCATGCTTAATGAATTTCCAGATACAACCCATCATCAATATGCAATCCCGTTTTCTTTCAGGTGTGTTTTTAGACTGCTGTTGGAGGTAATGCTGGAGACTGTGGAGGCGGTGGTCTCCAACACACGAATGTGTTGGAAAGAAGAAGGCTGTCTATTTTAGAGAAACAGACAGCAGAAAAGACAGCATTGTTTTGACTTTTAGAGTTTGTACCTGGAGCCATTTCTGCAGGTGGTGGCTCTGTTCTGAGAATAGCTTTTCCCTGAAATATCTGATCTCTTCTTGCAACTGGCAAGCAGGGCATTTTTGGGAAGTGATTGTTCTCAGGGAATACAGGCACACCACCTTCTGCAAACAGTGGGAAGTTGAGAGTGAACACACTACTTCCTTTATTTCCTCCTAGCCAGCAATTCAGTGGAAAAATGTGAATTTGCATACTCACTCACCCTTGAAGTAGGTTAACCCAGTAGAAAACTGGGCATATCCTTAGCAACCCGAATAAATGCTTTGTAGAACTTGATTATATGCTGGCGGAGTGTGAGCAGAGGACTAAGTGTCAGGGATTGCTGTGTTTCAGATCTGACGGGGCCTGACACTGATGAGCTGGGCACCCGTTGCCAGGTCTCTGAGCCTTGCTGCCTTAGGATCCTAGGTATGATGAGAAGATAAGTAACTGTAAAACATCACTGTAAACGGGAAGCATTGTCATTGCTGAGCATTGTTCTGGTGCTGAGAACTTGTATGACTGCTTTGTTCCGACACAGCAACAGCTCCTCCAAGTCTGGTTTGATCTAGAAATGCCCATTGAGCCTTGGGCACAGGAAAATGTAAAAAGGATATTGATCTAGGGAGGGTCTACTACAGCTCCCCACGGGGTTGCGGGTGCAATGTCAGACTGAGTCTTTTGGCGTGGTGGTGGGTATTAGGATGGGTTAGAGTTACAGGGACAGACTTTGTTATACATATTCTGGGATCTCCATTTGGTAAACGTGACTCTATGTCAACGCTCATTGGTGAAACTGAGAGCAGAGTTGGACCCACAACAGTCATGGCTTCTCAGGAGTTTGATTTGTTCTTGTCTAAAGCCGAGAAGTGGTAAGACACCACCAAGAGTAAGACACCAACAAGAGTTCCTTCAGACCTCTCTTATGGTACAGTGATAACCAGTGCACCAGGGAACCGCTACTGAGCAGATCAGAGTCTGTCCTCATGGTCATCTACCCATAATAGGACAAATCAAGTGTGATCAGTCATTCCTTTAGGTATGGTAAGTATGGCAAAGGGATACAGTGCTGGCCTGGTCTTTTGAATTATGTTCTCAGTAACTGATCTGCTCCCTTCCCAGTGGTTCTTTTGAAGGTTGCACATGCTTTAATTATGTATGCATGTCCCATCAATGCATATTAATTGTGTTACGCTTCTCCTCTGCAGAGGGAAACTTGCCCACGGCTGAAGTGTAACTAATGATGCCAAACCTTCTGTGGAGGCGTGTGGTTGTTTTTTCTTGTTTTGTTTCAGTTCAACCCTTCACCCTCCCTCCCTCTCTCTTCAGATGGAGTTGACTGGACCCTGCTCTGTGCCTGTGGTTGTGATCTCCCCCACCTTCAGTTTTTGTGGCTAACCTGGTTCCTGTCTCTGGTTTTTTTGGGTGTCGACGTCTGTGCTGTGGCCGTGTGCTCACTTGCATGCAGTTGAGGAAAGGGCCTCCAGTGCCTCCGCCTCCAAAAGTGACCCCCTCCAAGGAGATCAAGCAGGAGAACATCATCAGTCTGTTTGATGACAATTTTGTCCCTGAGATAAGTGTGACAACCCCTTCGCAGGTTAGCTGCTATGCACTGCCTTATATTTGTTTGCCTCTGAACTTTTCCTTTTGACCTTTCTTCTCTTTGGAGCTGTCAGGCCATGAAAACTGGTCAGGTGAAGGAGGAAGGCAAGCTCAACATTGAACCTCAGAAGGCGAAGGGGTAGATAGGAAGCTAACATAGAGGGGCGGGTAGCTAGAAGGCAGCATTGACTAGCATGTTGCCTTTTTAAGCTTTCATTCATAGAAGAAGCAGGAGAAATCCAACTGGTGAAGATGCCAGAAAGTGATCACTGCCTTTGTTCAGCAGCAGTGCACATGGGTTATGGCTCCACTCCTGTTCCATGATATTCTCTCTTCAGATCCACTGCTCCTGGGTGTGGATGAAGCATGTGTTTTCTGCTCTTGTATATCTCCAAGTGCTGACCCTGGCATCTGTGCCAGTTCTGGGAAGAGGCAGTTTTGTGCTCTTTATGACTTCACACCTGGCTTTGAGGTTTAAAGTCCACATCTGGACAGGAAAGGCCAACAGGAATTGCATGAAGTTCTCTTCGTGGAGAATATGTGCCTCCTGTTTAGGTGGGCAAGACTGTGCCTGCTGTGAACTCAGGTCTGCTGACACAGTCTGTCACTCTTCACCAGCCAGTGGGTCCCATCAGAGTATTTCTTTCTTATGTGGCACCTTTCATAAGTCCTCTTCGTTGATAATATGTGCCGCCTGTTTAGGTGGGCAAGACTTTTCCTGCTGTGAACTCAGGTCTGCTGACACAGTCTGTCACTCTTCACCAGCCAGTGGGTCCCATCAGAGTATTTCTTTCTTATGTGGCACCTTTCAAAGCCCTGAAAAAGGGAAAACATTTTCAAATTATATATTTCCTTTTCACTTTCCTTTTGATTTATGTCAGTACAAGAGAAGATGCCCAGGTGGGGAATTCTGTGTTGGATCTAGGAGAATGGCAGCCCTTACATATTTAGGAGCCTGACCAGATTTCTGGCTGCATCATGAGATATCTTTATCTACTTTTTTTTTTTAATATGTATACACGTGTATATATATTTAAATTTTTTTTATCAGTGCTCATCTGTG
>NW_010403082.1:96283-99726 GCF_000710305.1 Buceros rhinoceros silvestris | reverse complement strand
TTCCCTAACTTTTCCATACATCATGCTGCTCCATTGCCTCTGGTTTGCCACCTTCCACCCAGCTGCTGAGGAGCAAAGGTGGAGTGGGGAGGGAAGGAAGTCCATGTCAGATTTTGCATGGCAATAGATAAAGCTTGCAGAGGAGGAAAGTGATGGGACAGCAATGTTGGAAGGCGAGGACCACAGGCAGCTGAGCAACTCTGTTATTTTCTGTGCTTCCTTCTCTGGTGAACTCCTAATGGACAGTTCCATCTGCCCTGTGTTTTTTATAATGTATTCATGTGAATGCCAGCCCTTAGTCAGACATACTCTTCTGCACCTGATTAGTGCTCTGACCCAGAATAGGATCTGCTGTGACTTTCAATCAGATGGGAGTTCTGAGGGAGGACTGTGGTTGCCAGAAAAATATTGATTGAAGCACCCAACAGCCACTAGCGTTCAGTGTGTTGCCCAGAGCCATTCCTGTCAGATGTCCTAACTCCAGTGAGCTGTCTTCTGGGAAATCTGGGTAAAGGCAAGGGGTGCCAGCCCTTGCATGCAGGTCTTAAATGGCAGGTAAGATTATTCAATGACTGGAGCCTTTGACGTCTCGCTACCAAACAAAACTAAAGACTGGGGCTGGAGCCTCTCTGATGGGTGGTCTGGATGTGCTGGAGGAGCATGCTAGAATGCCAGTTGTTTTTTGCATACTAGTCAGGGTTTGTGGCCGTGAGGTGGGAGAGCTTGGTTCCTTGTCCTCATCCCTGTGGATCACAAAAAGATGTCCATAAGGGAGAGAAAAATCTCTAAGAGAATTGGAGTAAGAGGAAACTAGAGGAGGTGAAAATAATGATGGTGTTGGTTGTATTCAGAGGAATTTCACTTAAGGGGGTCTCTCTTGCTACTTTCCAGGAGTTTTTCCACTGTGGGTCTATGATATAAGCGTAGAGACCAACCTGCCGCATTGTGTGGTGTTGGAAAGGTAGCTGAAGCAGTAGGGCCAGTGCGCTGGGATGTCAGTGGAAACAGGGGCAAACCTTCCTGAACTTCCTGGAGGAAGCAGCTTCCTCTGAAGCTGAGTAGAAAGGAGTGTCTTGTAGTGCTTTGTGAGAAGACTCACGTTTGCATGTTTCTGGGATGTCCAGAAATGGAAACCATTGAAAACAGCATTTTCAGGTTGGGGAGTGATTCAAATCACCTTAGCAAAGGTGAGCTGCCATATTCTGTGTTTCCGTCTCTGAAGGCAGAAGGCAATTAGGAGTTTTGGGAGTTAGCTTCGAGGTCTCTCAGACTTGTCTTCCAGCAGTTTGAGTGTTTTTCTACCTGGATCCATGTTCCTGAGATAAGTTATATGGGCGGCAGCTCTTCTGTATGAGGCTGAAAGAGTCTGTCCTGGACCTTCAGTACAAAGGCAGCTGGATGAGCTATGTGGGATAGATAAAAATACAAGAGTCATCAGTGGCAGTGATCCTTTAGACTGCAGCAGGTCAGGTGCTTACATCATGTCAGCTCATTTGGCCAGGTGGGAAGACGAGTGAGTCCTGTAGAAAAGGCTCAGGTTTGGTTTACAGTGGCACCTGTGCACACTGCCTGTGATGATAACCACTAAGCAGTCAGGAGTCACATCAGGTGTTTGCATTGCCACCATGTCTTCTGCGCTTGCAGCCTCAGCTCCTGGATATCGCATACCCTCTCACTACTCTGCATGTGTGTGTGAGTGTCTAATGTTCGTACTGCTTTTCTTCCTCACTGCTGCCAAGTTTGATGCCCCTGGGCCCTTCCAGGAAGGAGCCAGCCTGTTGGATCTGGATTTTGATCCCATTAAACCAGATGCCACTGTGGGGAAGACCCCCACACCTGCTTCCCAGGTTGGTTTATATCACCATTCCTTCTCCCTTCATAACTGACTTGTTGCCAAGTGTGGCATGACCTGCACCTGTGTGAGTGATGATGTGGACCTGAGTGGTGGGTTGCTGGGCTGGTTGCCCAGACCTTTGCCTTGCAGATGAGCACCTTGGTCTTCTCTGCTGGTTGTGTAAGTCCAGTGAGAATCAGGTGTCTATTATTCCAGCCACAGTCTGGCACTAGGTGTTTGTGGGATGCTTGTGCTTTGCTCTGATGATCTGAGTGACAATTTGTTCAACTTAATGTTAGCAACCTCTGTATCCTGTATGGATTTAAACTGTTACTCTGTGGATGGGAATTCAGCCTCAGTTCTGTGCTTCTGCTATGAATTGCTTTCAAAGGGACTTTTAATGAACAGATACTCCGATAATCTGCAGTTACTTGAAGTGAATAAAGCGGTAGATGAATATTCAAGCAATGTGAAGCCCTTCTTTTTCTGGGTACAACATAGGCTCTGTTTATAGTTAAGAAGTAGCTTTAGCTTCCTCGATGAGCATGATGCTGCACATGGCAGTATCAAAAAGGAAGGTACCTAATTTTGGTTTGGCCTGTACCTGGTCCAGCTCTTTGTCAGAGGCGGGTGGACTGTGCTTCATTTTACGTCTAAATGGCAGGAGGCTTTGAAGTGCATCCTGGATTTATCTGCTGTCCTCACTTAGACTTTCCATTTCATAGGTGCGAAATAGTTATCTTTAGCCTGTGGTTGCCATTAAAATTTGTAATAAACGTAGTTGGGATGTCTCCAGTATGTCTCCAGTATCATCGTGTTAACTAGGCATGTATGACACAGATTTTTGTAGCATTAAGACCCCTCTTATTAGAGAGATCAAACATCAGGCATTTGATTCTTCTAAATTAAAATACTCTATCTGCAAGATACTAGTTATTACCATAGTTCGATACACACCGATATGGCAAGCTACCTCTTTCTGGAACTTTAAGTGGGCAGATGGACATTTTGTGTCTGCTTGCCTGACAGAACAAGCTGCATGCCAGGATAAGCTTTTTTTTAGAAAAAAATATTTACTGGTTGTTTTTTTCTTTTCTGAAGCACCAGTTATAACTTGGATAATTTGATATCCTGGCATAGGATACAAGTATAAATTTGACTTAAAATGGAACTATTTGTTATTCTCCCAGCAAGCAACAAATATTACACTGAGTGGGTTTTTCAAAACGGCTCAGCAGTAGTGTATTTGGTGTTCTAATGTATTTATTATTAGCCTCAGAAGTCATTGAAAGAGTGAGTCTGAAATGAAAACTTTCAAATAGTAACCACAGTACAAAACCTAGCAAAAACCACCTAGATTTGAAAGCAGTCAGACTTATTTCCTATAGGGTGGGTACTATGACAAAGAAGCTAAGATATTTCACTATTGATCCAAAGACACCAGTCCAAGTTTTGTTCTGAAATCATACTGAGTCTATTGGATGTGGGTATATAGGAGCATATTTTACCCTGATGGACCAAAAACTTGGGAGTTTTTCTGGGGGGGGAGGGGGGGGGGGGGGGGGCACGATATCTGCCTATGTTGTCTGCCCCTGATACATGCATGTGG
>NW_010403082.1:86586-96236 GCF_000710305.1 Buceros rhinoceros silvestris | reverse complement strand
GGGGGGGTGGGGTGCACGATATCTGCCTATGTTGTCTGCCACTGATAACTGAATGTGGCTTAGCTGTCTCCCTTCATACCAGAGGAAGAAAACACCCTTACTCAAATGCCTTGATACTGAAATTTGAATATGGAGTAGGGAGGGGGTTATAAATTCAGGTACTAAAAAATATTTTTGAAACATGCAAAGATTAGTGCTGTGTAATATGTATGTCTGCTTCAGTCTGATCAGCATCTGTAATGTTTGTACTCACTGAAATAATCACGTATAAACATGTTTTATTTCTGTTGCTCTTTGACATGCTTAGTCTTTACCTTGGGATTTATGGGAGGTAAGAACTTCATACGGCTTTCATCTCTCACCAGGTACTGTGCATGTGTCCTTGCCATCTCTGTCCACATACCTGTCTCCTTTTCCTCGCTGCTTTTCCTTTCTGCACACCCCAAACCAAAGTTGCTCCATGTGCTGCTGAGTCCACTTTTGTACCTTCTGCAAAGGCTCCAGTGGCAGCCAGATGTTTGCAAGTCACGACTGGCACTGTGAAACTTATGTCTCCACCAGCGCACAATCTTCATTGCCTTTCCTTCAAACTCACTCATCTTTCCAATGGCATGATGTTGTAATGTTCTCCTCTAACTTAATCCCACTGTGGCATCATCTTCACCCTCCACTCTGCACTATTTCCTAAACTATGTATATCATGTTGTGTGCGATGCATAAATGTCCTGGCTGCCTGTGCCATTGGGTCCACGTACATGTTTGGAGTCATCTGTGGTGTCTGCTGTCCACTGACGATCACTGGTAAAAAGGCTGATGTGAAATAGTTTAGCCTGCGTCGACACTGAAAGTTAGGTGCAGGACTTACCGAGTATCTGCCTCAACCTCAGCTGTGGAGCTTGCTGACAAGGGAGACCCTACACATGCTTTGCATCTGAACCAAAGGCGGACACTTTTTTAGGCCCTTTAGATATATTGGGCCTGGGAACGTCTCAGTTTGCTGCAGATTAGCCCATTGGGAGATACTTAAAGCACAGCTACTTTTGAGCCCCACTGGACAAACAGCCAGAAGCGTGGACAGAAAACGCTTGGTCTGGGTACTCAGCCTGCTGCTTGAGCTGGCTATATCCCGTTGTGTAGATGTAAGCACATGTCCTTGGCTTATGCTGGGGAATCAGTCCTTCCAACCTTTGCATTCTCAAGGGCCTGATCACCACCTAGAGTCGGTATGTGCGAGGACATGACTTAACCCTTGTTGAGAGCCTGACCCAAGGACTCCCTGTGGCCAGTGCTCTCCTTCACATGAGCTTGGGTCATATTGAGAAAGATGTTTTCCCTGTGTGTTTTATCAGCCATCTGTCATTCCCCTGTATGTGCATCGTCAATCTGTCTTAGTAAGAAAGGAAAGAAGTCTGTGTTTTCACAAGGAAAGATCTCGAGTCTTTCAAGTGGATGGGCAGGAGTGGGGTATGACTGTATCTGAGCTGTGTGTACAGTCTGGGCCGTAAAAAGTGTTCAGGGCTGTTTCTCCCATCCTGGAAACTGATTTCACCCAAAAGACAATTAATTATCTGGGGGATGCTACTAGATGAGATGTTCTCACCATGCCAACTCTCACCTTGGCATACCATACACAGTTAAAGAGCAGAGCTTTGTATAGCTGAGGAATCCTCCTCTTGCTCTTCAAGTCTTCTGAAGTGTTTTTGTGCTAATGTTGTTGTTCTCTGTTGATGCGGGGAGACTTGTTGCATGGTTACATAATCCCATATGCCATATGGTTAGCAACTGCACAGAAACTTGGATGCAGCAGAACTTGCTTAGTTCTGCAGTCTAGGAAACTTGCATTTGGTTTGTGTGATGCTGCTGTTGGAATAAACAAAGCTTTCAAACCTGGCAACAGCAGTGAGCAATTCTTCCTTGTCTCCCAATAGCATCTTCCCATGACTGTAAATGCTTTTAATGGGCCTTGAGATGCCCACAGGTACATAAAATAGAAAAATCAGGGGCTGACATGAAAACACCCTTTGAAACCCAGGGGATTAATTTATATTAAATTTCTCTGGTTATTAAATACTGGTTTTGCAAATTAGCTCCTTTTGAGAAAGGAGCTCGTCTTGAGCTCCTTTTCACTTGTCCACATAAAAACCATGCTCAGCCAGATGGAGTTGGGCTGGCATCTGTCCTAGTTCCAGTTTCACTGAGTCCAAATAAAAAGCAACCTGAGGGTGAATAATCAAACAGAAGGAGCCTTTGTAGCATTTCATATGCATACACTTACGTTAGCATTACCAAAGCTGCTGTGGGAATCCTCTGCAGGATGGGAACGGCTCTGCTGTTTATATCCTCTAGCAACGTAGGCCTGAGGACGCGGTGATGGGGAGGAACGAGGAAGGATGTCATAGGAGGGGAAAGCATGTGTTAAATGGTGCCATTGGAGCAGCTGAAGGTGAAGTGATGGCTTTTTGTTATTGCTGCTGTTATTAGAAAACCGCTTGGGACATTGTGCCAGTGCGTGGCCAGAAGGGTGTATGGTGTACGGGATACCATGGTTGTTGCTTTACACTGAGGTTTTGTAGGGTTGGGACTATGAGAACTGCAACATTAAGAAATCTGGACAGTGCCTTACCTTGAATGGTTGTACATGTGTTTACCAAATGTATGAGGCTTGTAGGCAAAGCTTGTTTATTCGCATGTATTAAAAATGGGAAATCCCTGTATAGCAGTCTCAGTTGTGCAGGTATAAAGAGGGTATCTGGTTAGGCTCTGTGAAGAGGCGTGTGTTCTATCTGGTGCAGAGAACAAATGGATATAGAGTGACCGAGAAGGTGTTCGGGCTGCAAACTAGGCCCCTGAGATTCTTGTCAGGAGTCTTCCCAGGTGCTGCCTAGCCAGTCTCCCAAGGGGCTGATAGGCAGCATGGGAGCTACCAGATCCCACTTAAATTCCTTGTCGCTGCAGTTTCTGGGTGGGGCAAATTAATATCCTTAACTTTATGTTAAAACAGAGTTAGCCTGGCTTCAGGCAAGGGACAAAAGCCCTTGAGCTCCTGGAGGTGTGTGAGAGGTGTTTGGCTGGTCTTTTTTTTGTGCACAGAAGCTCTAGTCTCTAGGCTTCCTAGGACAGTCTTTGCAAGGCAGCGATTTGTAGGCGATGATGAGTATTTCTCCCTGGTGCTGGTAGCTTTTGTGCATTAGAAACTCCCCTCTTCACCCACACGAATGTGTGGGTGTGTGCACACACCAAGCGGAATACTCATAGCAGATTCTTAGTAGTAGAATATTCACAACAGAATGCAAATGAATGACTCTTTGGGCCTATCCAAAATCAAATGGGATGGAGGTTAGCAGTGCAATTTGATTCAGTACTAATGTCAGGTAGATGCTGGGTCCAGACTAAGTTCCAAGTCTGGACATGTTATTACCGTGTTCTTCACATGTTCTTCAGGGAGTGTGCAAAGGCTGAAATATCCCTTGATTGTCGATTCTTGGAAGTAGCCCACTGAGAGATCCTTGACCCTTGGCATGCAAGCAGGCTCGTATTCACATACCTGTGGGCAAACTATATGTAATAATAGATACTGTGCATGTGTAAAGTAGGTCTGCGGTTTAGATTGTGAAAAGGCACACAGAATTTTTGGCATTTCATTGTTTTCCTCTGGAGTATTGCCCACTGCGTGGCTGGGGTGAGGGAATGGAGGCTTTGTTGTGATTTCACCGGATTGCAAAGGAAGAGGGAGGCAGAAACTTAGCAAGACCCTGAGGTTTCTCACCTCTTTGGCAGCAGATGGCAGCAGTCAACAGCACAGAGCGCTTGGACAGACTGAGCTACACTTTTCTGTGCACACACGTGGCGGTACTGAGCATAATTCTCACCTGGGTGACTTTTGTATTGCAGCCTGCAGAAGCAGCCCATGCAGGAGCTGAAGCAGCTGGATCAGAAGCAGCAGCTGGAGCTGAAGCATCTAAAACTGAAGCCGATTCAGGATCGGTAAGCACCTCGAGGGACAACAGTCCCTTTTCTCCATCGCAGCCCTTTGTCATGCAGAAGATGTGGGAGGCTGATCTGGGAAAAGAGGTGTGTGGCTGCTTGGAAAAACACACCCCTGCTACCCTAGCAGTTACAGCCCTCTTATTCAGAGGCCAGACTTAGCTGTTGCACTTAATCTGTGTAATTCTTTGGGAGGAGCTCTGCTGGAAGATCCATAAAAAGAACTGTCTCTTCACCCATGTTGTGAAGCCAGCCCAAAGGCCATGCTGTGCTGAGCTTGCTTTGTCTGCTGGATTTCAGCTTGCTCACCATTTACTTTACCTGCCCTGTCTTCTGGGCTCTGCTGCTGTCCCCTGAATATCCAGGGTTCCTCTTTTTTCCCCAATATTGCCACCTTTTTAGGGGTCTGCGGTAGGTTCCATCTCATGGCCACTTGGTTCCTCTAGGCTGTTGCATTTGAGCTCTCTCTTACATGAGGGCTCGACAAGACTGCAGCGAATGGGAAGTGCCAGACATTATGGTCCCAGAAAAACTGTAAATCCTTTCTGCCCTTCTGCAGCCTTAAGCAAAGGGAGACATCGGTTACCTTCTCACTGCTGCCTCTATTGTCCTTTGGGGTTTTGTCACTGACCGATGTGCTGGGAAAACCCGCTGAAGCCATGGGTAGGGTTGGGATATGAATCCTCCAGGGTGGACTTGGAGCTGCAGTTTTGGGTTCTCTTTTCTCAATGGCTTTTTTTCCTTCCCTGGTGTCTGCTGCCTGCCAGAGCTCTCTGCCTGCTGTTGTTGTGGAAACTTTCCCTGCTACGGTCAATGGCACTGTGGAAGGAGGTGCTTCATCTGAAAGAGCTGACATGCCCCCAGGATTTCTGTTCAAGGTGAGTGTATTGGTGACAGGGCACCGAGTTCCTGGCAATTTTTTTTTCTTACCATGAATGAACTACTTCTGCTCAGCATGGCCATGGGTACGCCACATTGAGAGGGAAAAGGAGTTGAAGGAGAGACAGACCTTCCTTTCCAGCAGCCCAGCTTTGTGTAGTACCAGATGCTTCAAAGGACTTTGTAAGAGCTTCAGTGTCTAAACGTCTGGCTGTGCTGTATAGCAAAATGCCTCCTCTCTGCTGCAGTTATTTCTGTCTTTGGTGGTGTGGTAGTGTCAGTCACAGACTTGGGATAGTAGACAAGAAGTTGTGCTCCAAACTGGAAAGCTTAAACTTTGATGCAAGTAGCAAATGAAGAAGAGTTGGAAACACCACTAGGGACAGAGCACTTTATGTTTTGGGGAAGTTAGAAAGCCAGGATGAATAGGGAAGACAAGGAAGTCTGGCGAGTGTTCTGAATATGCCAAGGATCACTTGCAGCTTGTTTTGAAGGTGTGGAGGAAGGAATGATTTTGGGTCAGGATAAGCCACAAATTTAATATGCATAATAGAATATGGTAGCAAGATGCATCATGCCCTACAAATGAGAAACATCAATCTCCTGCTACAGGAATAATTTTCTTCTGCTTTAGTCATGTCTATGCATAATTTTATTTTTTCCCTGGAAGTTCTACCTGAGGAACAATAGGAGGCTCATTACATTTCGACTGGTTACAAGCATCGTTATAGACTGTAGTGCCTGAAGGGGAGAGCTGTGGTTTGAAGTAGAAAAGCTGTGGTGCAGATGTTGATAGAGATTAGGCTGAATACCAAAGAGAAAACATGGCAGGATACAATCACTTGAAGATCCAAACTGATACTCTTCTCTTCCCCATGTTTCCTCTCTCTGCTTGGTGTGACAGAAGGCTACAATCTCTAATACTCTTGTAATCCGGCTGCAAAAAGAATACAGGGCACCATTTGAGTGAATACAGGCTTTCTCCCCTGTGAGGTTTTTAGGCCCATACCATGGGAATTCAACCCTCCTAAGGACAGAGGGGGAGGTGCTGATAATATCAAGTTGAATGGGATGCACTGGGGTTCCCTTGTGGCACAGGCGAGATGTATGCCAGGCTGTATGAACAAGCGTGTAGCCATTAGATCAAGGGAAGTGGCTATTCCCATAGATGTGGCATTTGTGATCCAAGCTTGCCCTGTCTCGAGCAGCAGGTTGGATCAGATGGCCTCCAAAGGTGCCTTCAACCTGAATCATTCAGTGAGTCAATGAAGCACAAAGCCTTGTCACCTGTTACAGAACGCTGAGAGAAGGCTGGCCTCACCCAAGCTCTCCTCTCGCCTCCCCACAGGTCCAGGCTATGCATGATTACACAGCCACCGACAGTGATGAGCTGCAGCTGAAGGCTGGGGATGTAGTGCTGGTGATTCCGTTTGAGAACCCTGAGGAGCAGGTGAGTGGGGAAGACAGAGCCTGGGCCAGAAGGAGCCAAGGGGATTTCCAGAGCTGCTTCTTCCACCACTAACAGTTGGCTGGCTGGCTGGAGGACCATCAGTTTGTGGCTGGGAGCTTGCAGGAGAGCCTGTTGTCCTTGAGCTTGGCTTCCTGCAATATAGGGGAGGACTCTGCGTGTGATTGGAAATTGAAGACATTACCCGCATAAAGCATGTGAAATAACTCTAGTTTTCTGTCCCTGTCAGGACGTTTGAGCCAGTACAATAGCTTCCTTGATCAGGGCGCCCAACAGAGCCCATGCTTTGCCTCCTCACTGCTCCTAAACTTGATGCACATTCTCTGTGACCATTGCAGTGCAGACTGTGCCATTGGCAGAAGTGACTCACAGCGTATGATGATGAGTATTTCTGCCTTTTTGAGAAATGCTGGAGCTCTGAGACAGCAGCTTGCCATGGATGGTGTCTTGCACTTCAGCATAGCAATGGCTATTTCCAGAAGACAGAGTTCGGTCAGGAGATGGCAGCAGAACCAAAGACTGGAGTAGGTTGCTCAGCCTAGGGAACAGTTACTGTCCATCTCCAACCTGAATTTAATTGGCAGTGTTTTTCTTTAATCCAAACTATTTCTAGAAGCCTTGAGTAAATCCTTCTCATTTGCTGTGTGAGGGTTTCCAGCTGATAAATTCTTCAGCAGTTTTATTGCTTTGGCTGAGGGAGGTGGTGATTTTGTAAAACTCATGCTCACATTTCCAGGTTTTTTCTTTGGAAAAGGGAGTGAATTCTCCAAAATGATTTGGTAGTCACCAGCTCTTTAGGTTTTGCCAAGGCCAGACAAGATCTGGATTTCCCAAGGGGTAAAGGGCAGGTGATGTAGTTCACTGGCCACAGAAGATGTGGATCCTCTTTGTGGCTCAGCTGTTGGCTTTGTGCGTTATGGAGGCAGATCTTGCTGCTGCTTGTGGAATGTGAGCTATAATGTGCTAGGTGCTCTAGGGGAAGGGCTGTGTGGGGAAGAGGCAGTGATTCCTTCTGGAGACAAGACTTTTCACTGAGTGGGACTGCCCCGCACAAACATTTGTGAGCATTTCTTTCTCAGAAAGCTTTCTGCATGGGAAATGAGCGGCAGCTCCCCTAGTTTCTGTAGTGTGAGATGGCATTTGTGGAGAAGAGTTTTTCAATGCCCTATGTTTGCACTCTAGCTGGATGTGGGTGCAACAGCCATGAACTCGAGACTCTCCAAGCTACAGAGGGTGAGCTCTGAGTGTTGCTAACGTGATGCTGTAGCTGCACTGAAGTCCTCTAACCTTCCTACAGTGTATCCTGTGCTACAGCTCATTTCCCTAACCTGGACCATACCCAGCCAGAAAATGTGGGCTGTTAACATGTGCATGAACTGTGCACGTGAGTGGGGGAAGCTTAGGGTAATACACTGTGATCCGTGTCCCTGTCTTGCAGCTTAGGTGTCAGTTTGTGGGTACATCAACCAGGCCTGGGTTCATCTCTCTTGATAGAAGAAAGGGTTGAGGGCAGCAGTGCTTCTAAGCTGGCACTTCAAGTGACTTGGTTCAAAATTGGCAAGGGTCAATCTGGGTCTTTGTGACTAATCCCGACAGCTGAGGAGAACCTTCGTAGCAGGGTGCAGTGGGAGTGATGCATGCTGTATGGTACAGACGCTGTGTGCAAATGGATGAGCTTTTGTGCTTGCCATGCTGTGAGCTGGAAGCTGCCTTCCAGACACTTGGGCCCTGCATATTCTGACTAGTTGTTTGTCTTCCTGATTTATGGCATGTCAGTCTTTCTGCAGCCCCTGCAGCTGGCTGCTGCAGATGGGCTCCTATCTCATGCCATTCCCATGACATCTCCTGAATGCTCAATTCTAAGGTAGAAGCACGGTCTAGCTGAACCTGCAGGCACCCAGTACAGCCTGCAAGGAGCAGGGAACTTAGATGCAGCGGCTGGTCTGAGCTGCTGCCATGTGAACTGTGCAGAAAACAGGACAAGAAGGCAGAAGCTGCAGAATGGCAGTGGGAAGCAATACATGTCGCATGGATTGCCCCATACAAGGGCTGCATCACTCATGCACCGGGCAAGTACATTTTTAAAGAACGCCTTCCGAGGTAGGCGTTGCTTTGCCTTGGGTACATGCCCAGGTAACTCTTGCCAGTTCTAGGAAAGCAGAAATGTCAGAAAAACTGTGGAAACCAGACACATGCATGGCCCGTTTCCCCACAGCTTAGAGCATCTGGTTGCCTGAGCACTTCTGCCCTGGCAAGCTGTGTAGTTAAATGTAATGTATCTCTAAATGAGCCTGGTGCATACTTTGCCCAGAGGAGTGGGTGCAGAGCAGGCTGTTGAGTGTGGAGGCAGCAGTCCCCAGCACAGCTGTCTTGCTTCTTGCTGCAGTCTTAACCCATAGGCTGCCCCACTGCAAATGACCCACATGAGCTGGGTATATTTGCATCCTGAAGGGGTGCTTCTATGAGTGCAGCTCCAAGGCATGGAGAGAACAGGGTGGTTGCCTACTTAAGCTGCAAGTAGTGCACCCTTCCCACCTTGAATATATTATCTGCCTCATGTACTTTGAATGGAGCATGAATCTTGATGCTAGACACCCTGCAGGCAGAGGGTGGGAAGTCTGGTTCTCCTCCTGAGCAGGTTCTACCAAGGAGAACTCTGTTGCCTCAGTGAAAATTCATCCCTGTTTGTATAGATTTGGTGGCTAGGGAGGACCCTTGTGAGAGACCTTTAGTCTTACGTCATGTGTAGCACAAGTCTGGGAGTTTTGCCACCCTCGCCTTGCATCAAGCCCCACAGACTGCTGGGTTTGGGAAGATTGACCTCCTCAGTGCTCAGTTCTCATAGACAAGAAATTTAGCATAGCAAACAAGACTCATTTTGCCTGTACCACCTGTCTAAAATGCTAATTGTCCGGGTGCCCTGATGGGAGCAGGGATTAAGAATCTTCAGGGAATGATTCATCCTTTTTAAAGACCTGTGCCCAACATGAATGGGATGAATTGCACTGTGGAGGTGGCCATTTCTTTTGTGACTATGGAGCTAGACCCCTCGTGTTTAGATTGTGGAGGATGAGACAGGTGATTCCCATCCTGTAGCTACAGAGACTTTCTTTGGCAGAATTTCTCCTACTTCAATGGGTGTAAATTACGACACATTTCTGTTACACTTGTTAATTGTTTAAAATTTCCCTGTCTCTAGACACTCTGGGTCAGATAGGAGTTTTCATACTGATTCTGATGGGATGTAGCCTTCTCCCTGTTTAAAAGGGTACAAAAGCATTCTCCCCCATTCCCCCTCTTCCTGGATTCCTGCCAAGCC
>NW_010403082.1:84249-86391 GCF_000710305.1 Buceros rhinoceros silvestris | reverse complement strand
CATGCTGATACTGATGGGATTTAGCCTTCTCCCTGTTTAAAAGGGTACAAAAGCATTCTCCCCCATCCATCCTCTTCCTGGATTGTCTCCAAGCCAAATATGAGCATGGCTTTGGTAATGCCTTGATACCTCCTCGGTCTGTACTCTGTAAGAAAAATCCCTGCTCACATCTATCCCTCAGTGTCTCATCTCTATCTTCTTCTCCAGGACGAAGGATGGCTGATGGGCGTGAAGGAGTCTGACTGGATCCAGCGTAAGGAACTTGACCAATGCCGAGGGGTTTTCCCAGAGAATTTCACAGAGCGGGTGCAGTGAAAGCTCAAGCTCACCAGCCGCATTTCTGCTGGAAGAAAGCAAGTTTTATGTAGATAATTGAAAAAGAACAGCGAAATGAAGAGAGAGTTTTAAAGGAACAGAAGCCTGAAAAAAAAGTCAAGCTTAAAGGGTGTGTTCTTCTCAAAGGGCAGGGTTTCAGAAGTAAATTGAAATTCAAAGTGTTATTAAAATAGATACTTATTAATAATAATAAGGCAAGTCAAATACCCTCTTCCCCCTTTGGTTTTAACAGCATTTGGATTCAGAGGACTGATGCAGAAGCAACTCAGTGTGGTTCTGTAAATACTGCATTGACTGAATTGGCGAGGTGTCAGTCTGACCCCTGGAAAGGCAGTATTTGTCTAATGGCTTGAGAGTGGAAGCTGCATTTGCTCTTGGGTGGGTTCACCTGTTTTATCTTGAAGGTGGCTTGCATGGCAACCATAAAAATTCAGCCTTCCTGACATGTTCAACCTACAGTAGGTCAAACTTTCTGTTATGCTGTTGAAAAAAATAGTGTATAGTGTTCACCAATACAATGTATGTGCGTGTGTGTGTTTTATTTTCTTCCTTTAAAGCAATGTTACACAAACTGTGGTTTTTGTACATGTAAAGATAGAAAAGACTACATGGAAAGGACATGGAGAAGGTGAAGTGTGCGAAGCTCTGCTCAGTCCAAATTTCTTTCAAATGCAGACGCCTGAATTCTCGCAGTAGAATTGGCCTGTGGAATGCTAAGGGGAATGGAGAAATTCAAGGAGAGAAACAAGACAAAACAAGCAGGTTCCATTTAGATGTCTCTGAAATTTTAGAGGGGGAATCCTCTGCCCTGAAAACCCTGTAGGCAGTTATGGAAAAGCTTAGATCCATGTAGATGGAAGATAGCTCTAAAATCTGGCTGGTTAGAAAATTTACTTTTAAACAAATAGGTAAGGGAAGAAATTTTTTTTCTGAAAGAATGTCTAAGAAAAAACACTGAGGAAAAACCGATTTGCTTTCTGTGGTTTTAATTGGCATTGTTATTTGTGGAATTGTTTTCCTTATTTTCCCTTGAAGAGTTCTGTAAGTGAGATATCGTTAGATCAGCTTTCTCCAGTGCTGTGCTGGTGATCAAGTTAACCTCTATAAAAACTGGACTTTTGAAATACTCATTTAGAATGGCTGCATGACTTCACGATATTTTAATACATTAGTAAGGAAGGCAAGAACATCAAAGTGTCAGTGTCAAGAAGACACTCTGCAGTCTAATACTGATGCTGAGACCTTTCCTATACCTTTCCTTTGCTCCTGTTTGTTTTTGAGTTTTGTTTTTTAGTTTAAACAAGCAGATGAGAAGGCTGTTTCGAAGTGCATATTACACTTGTTAAAATAAGCCAGTCTGACCCTCCAAGACTCTGAAGTCCCACGAAGGTACTTTAAACTTTACTTGAATACTGATGCAGCTGGCAAGCAGGTCAGGCTATTATAATTTTTTTTTTTATGGCTTTCCCCCCACCCCCTCCATGATATTTTTTGAAGTCCCACGAAGGTACTTTAAACTTTACTTGAATACTGATGCAGCTGGCAAGCAGGTCAGGCTATTATAATTTTTTTTTTTTATGGCTTCCCCCCACCCCCTCCATGATATTTTTGCCTTGAAGGGATTTTTAACAGTGAGGTTACCTCCAGCTGCAAAGGGACAGGATCACTCTCTGAGTTAATCTTCCTAACGGTTAGGAAGTGGCTTTGGTCAAAGATGCACAGAATGCTGACACACGCTACTGAAAGTCCCACCTTTCCCAACCTGTTTTCGTTGTTTGTAGGGCAAAAGTGGATTTTTTTTTTTTT
>NW_010403082.1:83550-84097 GCF_000710305.1 Buceros rhinoceros silvestris | reverse complement strand
ACTGAAATTCCCCCCCTTCCCAACCTGTTTTCTTTGTTTGTAGGGCAAAATTGGATTTTTTTTTTTTTTTTTTTGAGAGGAACAGATGAGATTTTGGTTAGAAAATACATTCTTATAAATACTTCTTTTTTTTTTTTTTTTTTAATAGACGTGCAGGAATTTGTATTTTTCATCACTGTTGCAAAACCCAATAGTCCTTAAGAGTAACCGCTCACAGTACAGAAGGACTGGACTCCGTAAGTTATAGTATGGTGAGCCATTGCTTTAGAATACTGCCCTGTCTGATTTTTTTTTTTCCTTTTTCACCAGGGTTGTCTTTATTATTACTCTTTTTTTCCAAAATATCTATTTTTATGCATTTGTGACTCCCATTACTCCTTTAAAGAATTTTAATAGAAGAAGAAATACATTTAAGTATACATAGAAATATATATATAAAAAGCGGGTTGATTGAATTAACATAATGCTGTCAGCTTAAAATGTTTATTTTTATGCAAAACCTGTGGATTATTGCTTTTTTTAAAAATGGCAAAATTCTAAGTACCAG
>NW_010403082.1:79276-83351 GCF_000710305.1 Buceros rhinoceros silvestris | reverse complement strand
TCTTGCAAGTACCTGTTCTAGAGCATTTAGAAAGCTCTGCTGATACCTAATTTATTGTGGGGGTTTTTTTGCTGTCGTCGTTGTTGTTGTTGTCTTCTGCTGTGTTTGAACCAGATGACTGTCCCAACAAAGATCCTGGTAAGGCCTTTTCATTTTATTGAGCTTGCAAAGAAATTATCCAGTACTGTATTGTCCCTGTAGAAGTGGTAACACTCTGCAAAAAAGGGATGTTGTTTTCAGGTCACGTGAGTGATGCTCAACTATTGCTAGCGGGGAGGATGTTGCATCTCTCTCCATTTGCTTCCCCCCCAACCCTCAACCCCCCTTGCTTAGAGCAGGTAAGGTGGGCTACCTGGATCTTGCATTGCTTGCAAATAAGTGGTGTCAGCACATCCCAGATTCTGGAAATGCAGGATTGGACCCACAGTTTATGAATTGCCTTATATAAGAGTAGGATGGCAGAGCAGGAAGCTTGTACATGGCGATGTGTTTTGGAGCCAGGAGATCTCTTATCTCCTGGGTCGTGTTCAGCCCATAGTAACAGCCACACCTCCTCCCGTTTTCAGTATTTTTACATCCACTAAGTACCTTGATTCTGGGTGGGATTACCTGGTGAAATGAACTTTCAGTTTTCTTTGGCTTAGGACTGATTCAAAGAGGAAGAGGGGCTACTCCCAAGTAGGCTGTGCCCACAGTGGTTTTTCAGTTTGCGGGCTGAACTGAAAAATCTGGGGAAAAAAGTTGTAAAGGTAACCTGAGTCAATGCTTTTTTTTCCTCAGTGGAATGAAAAAGGGAAAAATTGAAACATGAAAAAAAAAATTACATCCTTTCAAACCAAAATGAAGCGTTAATTTGTAGGTTGCTTTTTCACTTTTTAATAAACATTAAGACTTGTGCTATAACAAGTTGCTTTGAAGCAAAAATGTGAAACCTTCAGTTTTGAAAATGCTGAAAGAAAGTGTTTTAATGTTAATAGTCTTTTTGCCTTTGCCTTTTTTCGTTATCTGATGACTGGTTTCTGTTAACCCTAAACTGCATTTTTTGGAGAGTACGTTATCCACTGAAGAGAACCCAGAGAAGCCTATTGCCCAGTTCTGCTCCACTGACAGGTACACTGGACACATTTCGGGGATTACCTGGTATGTGGCCCAGCAAAACTGCTTTTTTCCAATCTAATAATGTTTCACTTGATTATTTACTGGGTGAACAATAAAAGCATCTTTTATCCCACGCCACTGACTGGTTTTGTAGCCTGGCTCAGAAAGACACTGTCACTCAATCGGTCTCACTTTGGTCACAGATTTGACCATAGATTTATGATGCTACTCCAGTTTGAGCCTAATCCCACTGTGCAATGGGAATTATCCTTTGCCCAGCTGATAAAAAGAGATAAGGCATTGCTTTTTCTTCCTTTTTCTGTCCTAGCAGTGTCAGTAATACATCTTTATTAGATAGAATTAGGGAAAGGTCCCAGCTTAAAGGTGAATGTGTTGTTCTGGGTAAGACTCCTGCATTCTCTGTGCTGCTTTCCCTGGGCATTCCTCAACTGTCTGCTCTTACCACCTTTGCGTTTCTTGGCTGTGAAGGTGATGCAGTAAAAGGGATTGTGCAGGCTTCATTCCAGCTGCTCAGAGCTAGTCCTGCTTTGTGATCTGTTTGCCACAGCCCTTGAAGCTTTGTTCACAGTTGCAGAACCCTTTCCTGTCCTACTGTCCAAAGGCCGTGGCTAAGTCAAAGGGGTCTCTCTTTTATGGCCTGCAGCAGGTGTGAGGTTTCCATATTCTGCCTGGAATTGGGATGTCAGCTCAGTTTAATTTTGCAACAGCCTCTTGAAGGGAAAAGGCCCAAGACTAAGGAGATTGTGGGGGGAGGATGGGGGGATGATGGATGATCTTTTTCATTTTGGGTTGATGTGCTGGCTGCCTCACCTCTTGGTTCCAGAAGGTCCAGAATCTCTTTATTTAGGGCTGAAGACAAAAATGTGAGTGGTCGAGGTGTGCACGGTCAATATGGTAACAGGTCTCTCTCACCTGCAAAGGACAGTGAGTTCAGTTTCCACTTTCCGGCTCTGTGCCACACAGATTGAATGCTCTCTGCCACTGCTGTAGAAGTTTTGGATGCTGTGAAGTCCATACCCCAAAACAGCGAATGTCCTTTGCTGGAGGATGCAGAGGTGACTCTCGCAGCCCTAGAATTTCTAGGAAAAGCTACTGTTCTTCCATAGACAAGGCCTGTGTGCTTCCAACACAGTAGTCTCTGATTTCGGTAGCCTCTGTCTTTCAGCATCCGGCCCCACTCTCTAGCTCCTCCTGCTTCCCAGAGTCTGCCATGCCCATGCTCTTTGAGGATGATGGTAGCATAGGGCACTTCTCACCAGCCTAAAGTGCAAAACTAGAAGATGCACAAATGTGTCCATCAGCAAGTCCTACACAGTGCAGCTTGATAATGCTGATATCAGGAAAACAAGCAACAGCTTTTCTCCTCTCGGCTGCCAAAGGGAAGCTGTTCTCTGCCCCACACAGGTACCATCACACCTGGCACTGGCGTAGACACGTCTCTGCTTGCGTGCTCTGGTTTGGATGTTTCTGAGTAGCAAGCTCCTGATGGAAAGGGGTCTTGTGTGGTGCCCAGAGCCGGATTGTGCCACCAGCCCTTGCAAAGTCTGGGTCTGTAGCTGACATGCGGGGGCTGAGAATTAGAAGGCCATTTCAGAAATTTTGTTTATGAAACTAAGTGGAGAAGCTACAGCTGTGAAGACTGGTCCGTATGAACTTGTGCTTTGATGTGTCTTATGCCTCTAAGTCCTTCACCTGTTTTTACAGCATATTCTGCTAATCCTGTCCCTAGTCTGCATTTCACGTAGATGGTCCCTACTTGAAACTTTGCCAGATGCAGTCCTGGGCTTATTGCTTCTCTTTAACCGAATCAAATGGCAACAACTTTGGCAATGTATTGGCAACCTCTTTTCCTTCTGTTAATCCAGTCTCTGAGTTTAGCCTCAACGATCTGAGAAATGTTTGGGTTTTGAGTGTTTTTTATTATTTTAATTTTTGTTTTGTTTAAACAAAGCTGAACGATTCCCGTTGTATTCAGAGCTATTCCAGTGACAAGTACTAGATGGATTTGTCCCATTTTGTTTCTTGGCAATGTTCAGAAATATAATTTGTGTCATCCTAAGTCCTGTGTCAGTCTCTCTTTCTCTGTTTTCTGCCTTCATGTTAAGAGTCTGAAACAATTCAGGACTTCTTTCTCCTCAAAGAGGTAAGTAGTTTTGAAAAGGCTTGATTTATCCTGACACCGTTAACACTGGGAGTTCTTACAGACTTGTGGGGTGGAGAGCGTGATGCTGGTCCTTCCCTGAATTAGTACAACAGCAGAATACTCTTGTAGCAGCCACTTCTGTTCTGGTCTGGTGCGAGGACCTGACACCAAATTAATCCAAGGCATGGAATGATTTGAGACCTTTGCTTTTTAATAGCTGCTAACCCCAAGGTGATGTGATCTCATCCTTGCTGATGGCAGTGTGACACATGGGCACCCTACCCCATCTGGTCAAACATCTCTCAGTTCCTTTTGACCTGTTGGCTCACCTGCGAGAGCTTAGTTTTCAGGCTGGCCTTGGGGTCTGCACTTCAGTGAGGCGGGTTTTTTTTATCTGTAGGAAGGGATTGTCTCTGCCCTTCAACCAGAGTGGTTTGGGGCCCATGAGAGACAGGATTAGAGGGAGTCACAGTTCATAGCTGACTATCTTGAGGCTACTGCCTTGGATTCCTCGTTCCAGACAGGCTCAGTGCAGTTGCGCACAGGACTCGGTGTGCAAAGAGCAAGTGCTGGCCAGAGGTTGGAATATGATCTGATGCAAAGCGGTGCCAGTTAGCACTTTGATGAATGGACTGCCAGAGTCCTCCACTTCAGCATGTGGGTGTGCAAGCCGCAGAGCCAGCACAGGGAGCTGGCTAGACTGTGCTTGCCCAATTCCTTGTTTCCAGATGGCCTGGAGGATTTAGTGCCTTTTAGCCTCTCACCTCTATGGCACTAGGGTGGACCTGTATCAGATCTTGCGGCAGAGGGAGG
>NW_010403082.1:70949-79187 GCF_000710305.1 Buceros rhinoceros silvestris | reverse complement strand
GGGAAAGAGGCAGGCTGTGCCACTGAAAGTGCCACTGAAACTGTTGCTGCAGTTGGTGACTTGGGCTCTGCCTCAGCTTGGTATGATGGCTCCTGCCAGGCTGAGCTGGGCCAGCTCTGTTGATGCTTAGAACTTGCAAGGCAGGA
The DNA here is from genome assembly GCF_000710305.1 of Buceros rhinoceros silvestris. NCBI lineage: Eukaryota > Metazoa > Chordata > Aves > Bucerotiformes > Bucerotidae > Buceros > Buceros rhinoceros. The sequence goes on along the minus strand of NW_010403082.1, from coordinate 79,041 downwards.
GAGAAACCCTGAGGCACAGGTCTCTGTGGATGCTTTTTGTTTGCCCTTCCTCATGCAGTTTCATCCCCATCACCCAGAAATATAAAGAAAACAGGGGAGGGGAGAGGCAACTGAGGGAGAGCAGTGTGCATAATTCATTGCCAACTGCCTCTGCTCAGCTGATGTCCTTTTGCTCCAAACAAGCAGCACTTGGGCTTATTGGCCATGTGCAGGCTGTGGCCACCTGGGTCCTGAAAGCACATTTGAAGCAGTAACAGGCTCATGAACCCCCGGGTCCAGCCCTAAGAGCCCTTACTGTGCTGTAGGGAGAGCTGGGCTTTGCTCTGGGAACGCAGATGGAAAAGGAAACCTCCACAGATGGAACAGTCATGCGGCACCAGGTGAGGCCAGGGTGCCTGAGAGTGGGCAAGGTGGAAGCTGGAGCACTGTGTGCTGCAGGGGACAGGCATTGACTGGGGCCAGTCACTCCATGGCATCCCCCCATGAAGGGAGAGGTTGGTACCAGGGCTGTCCTTCAGTGGCAGCCCACATCGCTTGGGAAGACCCTGTGGAAGGAAGCCTGAGCCCCAAAGTGGAGCTGGGAGTCACTGCAACCTTGAGGGAGAAGGTAGGAGTTTGGGACAGTTCCCAGCAATTTCTCGTGTTTGCTGAGCGAAGCTGGTACCTTTTGCAGAGCAGATTGCTGCCTCAGCAGGTGGAGGAGCCTCTGCTGCCCTTCTGCTGCGTGGCCCAATCCACAGAGCCATTAATAATGGTGTGGGAACAGGAATTCAGCAAGTGCCCATGATTAATTACCTCATCATGGGCAGTTAATGGCCAGCCTGCTCTCCTTGGCCCTGTGGTGCAGGTAATGGAGTAGGCATCGCTTCTTACTGGGTGAGGTGCAGCCCTCTGCCAGGAGCAATGGGCGGAATTTGAAAGCTGTTTTGATGCACTGCTGATGGGTATTTGGGGGATCGTTTTTTCAGATACTGGGGGGGATAGATCTGTAAGCAGACTTGCTAGTTATCAGAACCAGTTACCCAACTCTCTGGCAGGGGTCCAATCGAATACCAGCTTTTCTTTTCCTAGCAGAAGCGTTATTCCATGTCTTGCCTACATTTGGGAGTGCTCCCTCTTAGTGAGGCTGAGCACCTTCACCCGTACTCCGCTTGTCTCAGCACTTTCTCATGAATTAATATAGAAAAGTTCAGGTACCACTTATGCTGCATCAGGCGTGGGGAGGTGACAGAGCCATGCAGTAATGAGGACATGCAAGCAAGGCTATTTTGTGAAACCTAAGTGGGATGAGACAATCCACAGGTGACCCACAGGTTGAGCTCCACTGAGAGCAGGTCATGGCCTCCACCCCAGGTGCTTTGGAATAAGGAAGGAGAAAGAAGAGCTCTAGCAGGAGTGCAAGGTATTAAAAATAAGTTGCACACATTCATATCATTTGGTCGCCATGACACGGCCCAAGGTGTGCAATTAACATGACGAGTCTGGGGCTGCTGCTGCACTGCGACAGGAGCAGTGCAAGCCTGTTGTTCTTTCTCCTAAAGGGGATCATGTTCCCCTTTAGGGCACCTTCTGTGACTGCCCCAATGTGGCTATTGTGGCAGGAGTTGAGCGTAAACCCCTGTGCTGCAGACTGTAGTTTTGTCTGTCTCCAATTCAGAGCTGAGAAGCCTCCTGGAGCGACTGCCCCTTTCTAACATCCAGGGTTGCTGCTGTACATCTCTATTGGAGGCTTCCAGGGGAGACCTGGCTGTTGATTTTGCAGAATGTGCTGTATTTAGTGTTGAAGGTGATGCTGTGATTAGGTGTCCAGTGATCCAGCCATATGGAGGCATTTATGGAATCTGCAAGTGCCTTGCCTCAAGTACAAAACATCCCAAATGTCTGATGAACATCTCCCATCTGCTGGACATCTGGCCCCTCTAAGGAAAACTGAGGAAACTCACACTGGGAGCATCCATGCTGGGAGCAGGCAGGGTGTTTTAGTGGCCAGGCCGTGGTTTTGCTTTTGCTGATCATATGACGGGCCACATTATCTAGAGATGCTTTCAGCCCTGTCACCCACACCAGAGGCTGGCTTTGCTCTTTAACAGCCATCTTCCCGAATCCTCAGCTAGTTGTTCCTGGAGCTCTCTTGTGACGGCCAGTGCTCACCTTCTGCCTCCTAAGCCCTCTTTCCCATGGGCAAGTCTGTATGTCCTGCCCCACAGGAGTAGTGATACACCAGATCAGGAGGGCAGGTATTTTATTTTGCTTTTCTCTCCCCTATCTGGTAGCTCCCAGCATTGCTCAGTGTCTCGGGCTTTCTGCTACATCTGTGAAGCATTGTTGCACTTTTCCATATGATACAGATGTTTTTGCAGGAGTGTAAATTATTCCCATCCAGTAACTCTTTTATAAAGCACTTTTCTGCTGCAGAGTGAAGAAAAATGCAGCTGAAATTGGTAATTAAATGTTTACTGTTAAGTACTTTATATATTACATACTATAGATCATTCCATCCATTTAACAAACCGTTTAACTCCCCTCAACAGCATTATTGTCTATTATTAGGTTAATCAGCATTCACATCCTGTAACTCTGCATTTATATCTAATTAGCCTTTCTTTCTTACTTCATATTTCTATTTAATTAAGCACAGCATCAGAGCTAATTCCCTGTGCTCAGCATTAGGAAAGGACTTGATCCTTTCAACACCCAGGAGAGATGAGGGGCCCAAGTTTTAACAAGTCTCCTTGGATAGCTGCTAAGGGGGGGTTTTTTTTGTGGTTTTTTTTTTTTTTTTCCCCAAGTCAATCCCTGCTTAACTCTAGAGAAAATTGTGTCCATGTGAGAAGCTGTAGATTTGCAAGAAGACATGGTGGGTTTGCTGCCTTTGCCGCCCAGTCCTTCTGGCCTCGTGGTTATTCTGCTAACAGTCACTGGCAAATTCAGTGTCATACAAATGACTGTGGGTAAAGGCACGGAGAGTTTGCAGTGCTGCCTGTTGAACACTCTACTGTCCTGTCACTGAACTGATCTAGTCTGCTCTTAGTGTACTATCTCAAACACTTGAGGTTAATTTAACAGTAAACTACTGTTCCTTGGTATCCACACTGGCAGTTGGGTGAAACCTTTGCAAATGCATGGCAGTGCTGGTGATTGACCTGGTGTCCCCTCAGAAGACCACCTCACCCTGAACCAATTCATGCTGTTGCTTAGAGCACAATGTGCCTGAGGGTTTTGTCACTCCTCCCCCATCCCCCTACCAGTGAAGACAAGTTTGTTCACCAGAAAAGAAGAAATGCTGAAAACAAGTCAAAAGACTTTTAAATCTGGATCATGTCATCTCACTGGGACTTTCACTCAGGTATGTGTTGGGTAAGGGTTTTATTTTCCTGGCTAAAAAGGTGGGGAGTTTGTGTTGGAGAGGCTTACACTTCACTCTGCATGTAAGGTAAGGTGGTAAGGATCAGCAGCTGGGAATAGCTCATCTTAGCTGACCAGGGCAAAAAAGTGCATGCCGGTGCTCTTCTGCTTTGCTCCCTAGCCGTGGTGAGAGCTGGGGCTAGCGAGGCAGGACGTAATACCTGTCTGCACATGGGGTTGTGTCACCGAGCATCAGTTTTGTATGTAACTCTACAGGGCACCTTTGACAAACCTTTGCAGAGCTGCCTAGGCTTTACCCTCCAGAGATGCACTTATAACTGGTGGCTGGTTAGCTGGTGGCCCCGACCCATGAAATGGGTGGGTACGAGATGGCCATGATACTATGCACCAAACTGCGTGAGGCTAGGCTGGGTTTTGAGAGTGGCTGTGGCACTGTACCATGCCTGCTGACAACGTGATCCTTTGGCATCAACGTATGCTCCGTTCTCTCAATCTCCAGCCCTGGGGTCTGCTAGAGGAGGCCGTCGGTTGTGATCTCTGCCCCTCAGACATTTATGGGGCTACCCAAGGCACCCAGCCCGACAGCATTGCTGGAAAACAGATTAACTAGCATGCACAGAGCACCTTGCTTGTCACCACTTAGCATCCAAGCTGCACTGGCTTTGAGGGATTGTCTGGGCCCCTCCAGAGTCCCCGAGCAGCTCTTTTTGCTAGTACCAGTCCAGAACAATCAGCAAATTGAGTTCTTTTTATTAACTTTAAAGAAGACATTAGCTTCAGCCAGGAGAATAAAACCAATTTATGAGGTAATTAGCTCTGCAAAAACATTTCTGTCTCCCCCGAGCAGCCATTTGAGGAGCATCTTATTCCAGCTGCACAGCTTCTTCTGGCCTTGGGCTTACAGCACACTGCATTTATTATAAATAATAATGTATAAACAAATGGTTTCCCGATGTGTGTGTGAGACAGCCAGGAAGGTCTTCTCTGCCTGCAACTCGATCGTGGTGTTGGCTCCCTTCAGGTGCCGGTTCTGTCGCCTGTTACTCGATGGTGACTCGTTTTTATGCACAGGCTCTTTATAAGCGTTATTGCCTTACATGGGCTTTTCATGGGGTTTGCAGCAGGGTTAATCACAATCCAAAGAACTTGAACTATATGAAGAGGCTGTAGCAGCTGACTCAGAGATCTTGGTGTTTTCCAAGTCCCTTTGCAGGAATAGCAGTGGTTTGCATTCACAGGAATTTCCTGTTAATGCTGGAAGTTTGGGCAAGAGCCAAAAATGGGGTCTTCCTCTGCCATTATTATCCTGAACAAATAAATTCTGGATGATGAAGGTGGTGCAGGAATGAATATGGACTGGAGTTGACACAAAACTTTGATTTGCTACTTGTGGGCTAGCCCAGGACTTCCAAATTTGCCTTAAAAACCAATTGAGATGAAATGTTAAAATTTCAATTAGCTGATGCACAATATCATTCTGCCAAACACAGAACTCTTATTTACCGTGTTTTCATATTTCAAGTTTTCCATTTTATTATAAACATCTGTTTCCTGATTTTAATTACATGATGCTATTGTGGAAGTGAAAACTGTACTATCAAACCCAAAACACTAGACCATAACATTTTTACTACAAATATTCTCAGCAAAGTTAGTGAAGTTCTACAAAACTTCATGATTCTGTTAAATCAACATTTTTTTGGACATAAGGTGATGCAGCTGGAGGACTGCTGACCAGCTGTGTTTCGTTTATAAAAGGAGTACCCCTCAGGAGAAGAGGCCCAGGCTTGCACTGTTTTCACCTCTGTCAGCAGGATGGAATCCTGTAGGGCTTAGTGTGGGTTAAGAAACCCAAGCGGAAAGAAAGTACAATTGCCTGCTCGGTTGTATGTGATCGTATTAAAATAGCCAGAAAAAGAAAGGGCTCAACCCCGAGCTATTTAATATGAATCAGAATGCCCAAAGGAGAGTTTCTTATGGAGACTTTTAGGTTAAAATTAGGGATGTCTGTACCTCTGTTTCTCGCTGAACCGTGTTTCTGAATCTCAAGAAGGATGTACCCAGCCCTGAAATGCATCTCTCCTTGTATTTACTAGGCTAAAGAGCATGAAAGGGCAGGGGAAAATTGATGAAAGCCAATGTTCAGAGTCACAACCAGCACCAGTCCTGTTGGTTGCTGTGTCTCCTGGGTACAGCCTGGGAAGCGTGAATCTCAGTCTTGAATGTCCTCTGCTGCCTTTGGTCGAAGCTCTCACAGGAACACCACCACAGGTGCCGTGGCTGCACGCCCTCAGGAGGCGAGCTGCTTGGAGAAGGACTGAGCGAGTGACCCGGCACACACAAGCCTTTCACAGCAACTTCCTGTACAGTTTCCAGTTGTGCATTTTCCTCGTGCTCCACACTGCAGATTAAGCATGGGATTTACAGCCACTCGGAGCACTGCTATCAGCAGCTTGACCGGTCCAAGTCTCTCAGTGGCTTTGAAGGGATTTTTTTCTTCTTTACTTTTAAAAATCCTCTTCTGCCCCACTTCTTTCTCCATCATTTAACTCCTTCAAGAGTTAAAGGTCTGGTTAACATCTCGTTTGGAGTAATTCTGCCTTTAAACTTTGATGACTCAGTGAGTCCAGCCAAGGCTTTTTAAAAGCTTTTAATTCTAAGCTTTGGGGGTTTTACACAGCTCGTTAAACCTGTAATGACTTTTCTTCATTCCCACTTGAACTTTCTACTGTTCTGGTACTCTTTAACTCCTGCAAGACCTCATTGAGGGTCCATCGAAGCACTTGCACAAGGAGAGGAATGTTTCTTCTGGTATCCCCTTTTTGTTAATGCCTGGGTGTATAAATGATGCTGCCACTCAAGGACTTGAGCATAGCCTGCGGAAGGCACAACTGCTAAGGTACTGACTAGCATGGCTGCACCGTGCTGTATGGAGCCTGTAGCAACTGAAATGCTTTCTCTGTGTGGGTGCGTAATACTAAGCACACACAGTACTAAAGTAATTCCTGCCTCTGCCCTTCCTAGGCCTGTGCATAGTACTATTTATTTTACATCCAAGCAGCTTTCACACCTTAGTCTGTATGACCAGGAACATGGATGCTTCCACAAGCCGTTGCTGGCCTTAGAGTAAAGAGTAGACTGAACAGTTTTTGAAACTGAGGGGTTGGTTATATGGTCAGGGCTGGTGTCAACCATTGCACTTGCTGAGCAGAAAGATCTTGAGCTGCAGAAAACAACAGTATGGTCTCCATGGCTAAAGGTGAAGGGACACAATGGTAAACAGGATCAAAGAGCAATTTTTCAGCAGCCCTTCTCTGCAGGACGGATAGCCAGGGCAAGCCTTTGTGACACGCTGCTGCTGCTGCTGACAGCCGTGGGGTGTCTCACAGCAATGGCAGTCCTAAAGCACCTCTGCTTTGCCTGCCTTCAGGTGTGGTAGGAACTAGGCAGTTGCTTGAGGGGGGGGAAATAAAAAAAAAAAAAAAAGAAAACGGGAAAAGAGGGCGAATGAATGAATACACTGTGTTGTGCTTGGAAACCATCTTCTGTTATCTGTGTTGTTACATACATCAGCTTTGATAGGCTGCTTAGTTGTCTTCTGGCCAAATATGCCTGTGCTGATGTACAAAAGCTGTCCCGCTTTGATACTCACTCACACAAACATTAGCACCGCTGTAGTGGAAGCAGCTGTCAGCTGGATAACTGCACAGAGGCTGCTGGGTTTTCGTGCCGACTGTGAAACGATTCAGACATCCTAGTGGGAGGCTATGGCGTGATATTTGGGCTGGAGTTTCAAAGCTGTCTAGGTACTGGAAGATTCAGATAAGTGCCTGTGGGGACTGACAACGCCTGAGAAGCCTCTGTGCCTAAAGTTTACTGAAATCGTGGGTGTTTTGGTGTCGGAGATGCCAAGATGCTTCTGGAAAATCCCATTTTTAAGAAGAAATGTTGGTAACGTGCCGTGTGTTGTGGAGAGCTGTCAGCTACAAAAATACCCAATGCCAAGGTAGAGTAAACAAGATAAATGCCTAATTTGAGGTTCTTGCCATTGAGAAGGTGTTTGGATCAGATGCCTTTGAAATGTTAGATACCATCTCTGAGGAAATGTAGAGGGGTCAGAAAAGACAGTTCAGCTGGAACAGGCTGCAGGAGAGCCGGCCTCAGCCTTTGCCCTGCCCCCGACTTGCTGCATAATCGCAGAGGGTCGTGTAAGCCCAGGCTCTTGAGCACACAGCAGCTGAGGCTGGTTTAGAGGACTCTCAGCACAAATCCTGTCTAGTCCCTGAACAGTTTTTGATGGCCGCTGTATCCAGTTCTCATCAAGAGTTGCTAGCACACTGATCTCCTCCAGATGTTTAGATAAAGTGTGGTCTTCTGTTACAGAAGATGTCACATCTGTCCCCTTCCCCCGATCTGCAGGGGGAAGCCCAGCCCCATGCACGGGCTCAGCCCGACTGGACAGGTAGCAGACCTGCCATTCTGCATGTGCAAAACCTGTCCTCAGAGGCAACGTTCCTGCACAACAGCCTTGTGTAGGAAATGGCTGCACGTGGCACCTCTTGTCAGTGCATTCAGGAGGTCATCACAGGGGATATGGGGTTTCCTACGCTGGCACCTTCTGCAGCTGTGGGCTGAAGGTGATGGTTGTTCTTGCTCTGCTAGCTGGTGTTGGGCAGTAGCCAGGGGCTTCCTGTGGGATGAGATGGGTGGCTTCACATATCCAGAA
>NW_010403082.1:69045-70819 GCF_000710305.1 Buceros rhinoceros silvestris | reverse complement strand
CAGCAGGAACCTGTCACAAAAAGCCCAGTATTATGCTAGACTGGTGTGTGTCTCCTAGGGGTTCATTTTCCTTTTGGGACAGACTGGAAGAAACATGTCTCTCTTGTAAATGAGATTGCAGAAGAAATAAAATATCTTTCAGAGTTACCAGAGACAGCACTGTTTGACTTTGCTTCTTCAAGTATGAAGTTACAGGGGAGCAGACCATCTTCAGCTGTCAGACATGGAGGACAAGTGGTGTCGTCCTTTTCTGGCTTCTTTCAGACTTAATTTTTCCTTATGACATTCAGATATTACTCTCTTGTTACAACCAGGGCTGGCTTGGGAGCTGGGCTTTGGCAGGGATGAGTCCTTGCTTTCAAACCGTTCTTCTATGGCTCCTGCAAGATTTGCCACTTGTGGCATTTGGGGCTTTTGCTGTGGTCCTGCTGCTGCCACCATGTTCTGGTTGCCTTCCTTCAGCAGAGACATCTCATGGAGATCTCAGCTCTGCAGTGTCTCAGTCTGGCTCTGCATCTGGGGGGAGAAAATTGGAGCAGGAGGGAGGCTGTGGAGCCCCAGTGAGAGGCATGCTCCCCACACCCAGCCTCGTGCTGTGCCTGGAATTTGTCCTGCAGGTGTCACTGGTTGGTAGGATGGGGTGGAGGAAAGCTAACAGGCCTTATCCTAGCTGGGGAGAAGAGCTCTGTAATTAGGATAAAGTCCTGCAGTTGCCAGCTTTGTAATTTCTTTTCTGCTTTCTTACTGTTGGGAAGTACATGTCTCATGTACTTGTCTCATGTACTCCTCAGAGAATGAAAGTTTTGTTGTCTGAGGCTGCATTGCACCCAGGAGCGTGGTCTGGCCATCAGACGGAGAAGGGCAGAGGATAATGACAGCTGGGCAGGTTTTTCAGCAAAAAAATAGAAGACAAGGCCACTTTTTCCAATAAAAAGGTGGGAGATGAGGAGCTGGGGAGTGTGTGTTACAGTCATTAGCACAAAGTTTAAAAAGAACTACAGCACCCTGCGTTGTAAAGTCCAGCTGGTGGCACTTAATAGCTCTGGCTTCCCGCAGTTGCTCCCGGCAGTGAGACTGGTAGATTTATATGATTTTATGGGGGTACAAAAGAGTTGCTTTGCAGCATGGCGCCATTTCCCCTTAAGACACTTTGTGACAAAACAAATTTTGGTGATGTAGAAGTGCCCGAGCTGCTGGACCAAAGTAGAGCATTTGCAACACCCTGCGGTGAGTGAAAGCCTCAGGTCTGGTTACAGCCACACTGAAAGGTAGCAAAAGAGCTGATCACACCAGGCACTTATAAAAGGACAGATTTATAGCACTGACCTGTGCATTGTAAAGAATAGAATTATTTTTGCTCTTGAATTCAGCCTAGTTAAAGAGCTAATGGGCTGAGCATTGCCCAGGGCCTTGCAGAGAGGGTATCTCCATGAACCAGCCCTAAGGGAACCTGGGTGTGTTACTGATACACTTGTGCAAGGGCATATTTCTTCCTTTGAAATGGCTCAGCCCCCGTGAAGAGGCAAAATAGGCCCTGGGAGGTGGCCAGGTCCCCTGGGAGCAGCATGGCTCTCGGCCGTGGGGAAACTGCAGGAGGCAGGTTTTGAGTGGGGAAGGATGCCTGAAGGGTGGCCTTGGCAGAAGAGGAACAACATGCGGTGGGGAGGGAGAGAAGGTCTTACAGTCAAGGCTGAGACACAGCCACAGCTTGTAGATGAATGCTCAGGTATGGGTAAGGACCTTTATGTCATGGTGTCAAGCACAGCCTCTTTCC
>NW_010403082.1:47848-68956 GCF_000710305.1 Buceros rhinoceros silvestris | reverse complement strand
CTTTCCCTTAACATATTGCATCTTCTTTGGAACTGCAGAATTTCTCCCCTTGAGGAAGGTTGGGAGGTTAAGCAAAGGCTCTGTCAAATTTCTTTTTCATTTTCTGTCTATGCAGATCACCCAGGAAATCTGCATTGATGGTCTGGTGTTACAGCTGACACCTGACAGGCTTTTATCTAGACAGATATGGGTGCAAAGACTGGTTGACGTATTACTTGGACTTTAGGAATGTGATACATCTAGTCTACTTTGGTATCTTATAGAGGATGTCTACACCTAAGCTAGTCTAGTGCCCAGGAGGGGACAGGAAAACCACCGATATGTTACAATACATTTTATCTGGTGGTAGATGCCTAATGTAGACCAAAGTTGTCCTTATTGGCTGAAGAAGAATAGAGCCAGTTAGCTCAGATAACACCGGCAAGGTGGGCTGGGTGTTGGGGTGTTGCACCATGTGTGGAGAGAAATGGTTTGATGTTTCCCACGTGCCTAAAGGAGGATTGAATTTTCCCGTGTTCAGATGATACCTCCACACTCTCTTAAATACATGCGCTCACACAGAGCAGGAGAGAAGTCATACTGCCTTTGTGGACACGTGACCAAAGCAGAAGTTAGGCATGTGAGGTCTACCCACATCTACGCCAATTTAGACCCATTCTTCCTTCAGCCCTGTGGGCATCATTGAAAAAATGTGACTTCTAATACTCCAGTTTACACTCCCGTTCAGCCACGTGATGTAAGACCAGCACTTGTTGATACCGAGCTGAAATCTCATTTAAGCCCCAACACTTCAGTGATCAGCCATGTACAAGTACCCTCAGAGGGCAGAAGATCAGCCAGGTGGGTGGTGAATGTGTGGTGCCGGGATGACTTTGCGTGAGTGGGATATAGGTAGAGCGGTGTGATCCCTGCTCAGGTCTCCAAAACAGTTGCGGATGTCTGAGAGTCTGCAAACTGTGAGTAGCCAGGCTGGGAACATGAGTACACCCACAGTGCTGCAAGTACATGGGGACTGGAGTGACGTTCTCGGGGTCCCTCAACCTCTGTGGCTTCTGTGGTGTAACCAAAGGTGATGCAGGGAGGAAAGGAACTTACTGAAGCTAGAAGAAGTTTGAGAGCTTTTTTCTGTGGCTATAGGGGCTGCTGCCTAAACCAGGTTTAGCCTTATGCAGCTTAGCCTTGTGTGGCTAAACTTCTTGCTCTGCCTTGCCGGTCTGCACATCCGCAGAAACAGCTCAGGGTGGCACTGCTGCCTTGCAGTTTGAACTGTTCCCTGGGTAGATTTCTTCTTTCTTGCTGACACGCAGGGAGTTGTATCCCCAGAGTGAGCATCAGGGGGTTCATATGAAAAAACCACAGATGGAAATTGCAAAAATCTGTGTCCTGCCATGCTGGGTTTAATTAAGGGCACACTGGAAAAAATCCCAGTTTGGTAACACCTCTCTGCAGTCATGCTGTGTTGGAATTCAAGTGGCTTTATGGCAAGGCTGAGTTTGGGCTCACATCTGGCAATATTAGATCACTGCCCTGTAGGAAGAGAAGGTTATTTCCATTTCCGTGTTTCGAGTGATTACATGTGCAAACACACATTGCTGCTACAACTGCTAGGAAGAAAAAACGTGTAACCTCTGCAGGAAGCATTGCAAAGGAGCAGTGTAAAAAGCCATGCCGTTGATCATTAGCACTGCCTAGTCCCCAAGGTAAGCACAGCCTTTGAAGGACAGTGCTTCATCTTGACATCATCTGGCTGGGAGGTGGCAGTGTATGTGGTACAGGCACAGCCTTGGGGTGCACTGGCTGCTGTTTCGTTTGTGCTCTTAGCACTGACCCATCTCCTGGGGATGATTGACGGTGTTTCCTGTGTTTGAGAAACTTCAAGCAGCTGGTATGTGGATGCAAAATCTGCCTACTAAATGTGTTTATTTTTCTGTGCAATTTATTATCTATAAAATCTATTTATCTAATACAATCTGCCTGCCTACCTACCTAACTAGGTACAGTTGTATAAACAGAGATGAAGGCAATGGGACATCACATTTTTCCCTAGTCATGTCCACTTTACCCAAAAATCAATTGTCCAGCTTGATTTTAAGAATTTCCCTTATTTTTTCCGGGTTTTTTTCCAGTGTAGTCTGACTTAAGGTACCTCTGCTGTACAGTTAACCTTTCCCCTGAACAGCAGACATGCTGCGTGGATGCTCTGTGCTTTTTTATGTGGAACCTGTGGCCCATGTACTTAAAAGCATGTATGTTTGTCCAGGGGCTCCCAGATGGAAATAAGGCAGCCCTCAGGATGTATAAAGAGACAATGAAATACATTTATATGAATCATAAATCCAAACAGCCTCCCATTTACAGTGGCTGGCTGCCAGTTTTGTGGCTGGCAATCTCAGGAGCCCTGGTAGGAAGATGTCCCGTTGCAGGCATCCTGCTGCGTGGCACGGTGTGTGAGCTAGTACGTACGTACAGCTTTGTGTGTGCGCTTCCTCTCTGTAATGCACCACTCAGGATTATTCCAGCCTCAGAGGGAACATCCCATCCTGGCACACTGGCAGATTTAAGGCCTGAAATACCCTTTAAGCTTTGTTGATTTGGGGAGAAAAATATCTCTACTTGTTCTAGGCAGCACTGAGGCTTCCCCTGACCTTTGAGAATGCCCAGGGCAGTTATCTGGCTTTTGAGTCATGACTTTTGCTCCTTATCCAGCTGGAGACTTTCATGACCAGCTCTTTTCCTCTTGCTGTACTTTGGATCTGCTCTTCTTACAGTGAAGTAATAAAACTGAGCCATAAGGGGGCTAATTATTGTGCTTATAAAGCAAGGTGTCAGCAGCAGTGCTTAGGCAGAGCAGGTCGTGGTGGTGGAGGACCATTCCTATTTTTCCAGATCTGTTTTCTACATTGTTATAGCAATGTGGAGTCAACCTTGGTGCTACCCAAGGAGAAATGGCTCCATCAGAGAGATGAGCTTTCTGTTCCTGTGCTCACTTCCCCTAAGTGTAAAACAGGAGGGATATATTGCAAGGCTTTGGAGACTCTTTGGCTTGATATTAAAAAAAAAAAAAATGTGAAGCACAAAGAATATGGAGAAGGAGCAATGTGTAAAATGATACCAAATGTGGTTTTCAAGGATTTGCAAAACCCCCAAAATCCAGGCAGGGCATTTTCTCCCTCAGAGCAGGGACAGCAGTTGCTTTTTCGGAGGGTGAGAGATTCTGATGACTGTTTGCAGCATGAATCTCCGCTGCTGCACTGCTCAATCTTCTACTAGAAGGGGAGTGCAAAGGCTTCTGTTTACTAGACATGGCCAAGAATTTCTCCAAAGCATCAGATGTCAAATGAACATTTTCAATCTCCTCTCTGACTGACTTGCTTTTCCTTCATGTTTCTTTCACTGCTTTTCTCCTTCTAAATCCTCCCCCCTCCTTCTCTCTGATCAAACCCTTTCTCTCACGGCAAACATCATTACTACAGCAGGCAAGATGAAATACATCTCAGTCTACCTTAATCCCAGTGCAGACAGTAACCCAAGAGAGAAGGGCAAAGAATAGCAAATGAGGAGGTTTGCAGAATGCCAACACAGCAATGGCAGTGAGAAATACAAGACAGTGCTGTTAACCACACAAGGAAATGAATGCTCCTGTGGGACAAATCATACACTAATGCCTATTAGCTTAATAGCCCTGTGGTTTATGCAGAGGGTTGAGAGACAGAGGGGGTCTGGGCTCTGTGTGCTGCTGTGACATGGCTCGGCTGTCACTTGGGAGGCTGGATGCTCCCTCTGCCCTTCACTGTCTTTGCTTTCAGCTTTCCCACTTTCCAGTGTAAAACAGGAGCCAGTTTCTTCTGGGGCTGTCAGATACTGGCAGAGGCCAACAACACCTGGAGGAGCCCACGCTGTTGGATGAAGGAGTTCACCACATCTGCACGCATCTGTGTGCAAGGGTCAGATCTCTCCCTGCCCAGGGTCCCTTCTGTCCCATCCCACACTCTGCCCAGAGTTTGGAGCTGAGTGAAGGTCTCCAGCACTTCATAAGGAGATTGCATACAGTGCGCCCAGTTCAAAACCAAAGAGCTCTGCAGGTGTGTTGGTGGTTGTTGGGAGTATGGGGACTGAACCTCAGAGCAAAATAAGCCATGGCAAGAAAAGAATTAAATGGAAGCAAATGCAAAAGCCAGTCTAACAGAGAGCAGGAGACAATCAACAATACCAGTTTACCAGGAAGGTTTATGAGGGAAGGAGAGCAAAGCTTCCCTTGGAGAAAAGATAAAGAGGCCGATTATGTTATACTTGACTTCATAGTGCTTTCTGAAAAAGAGCCAAGGGCACTCTTTTCTGCTTTAATATTTTGTGTTAAACATAAAAGGGATGAAGGCAAGGAGCTTGAGTATCTATGAGTTAATCCAAAAAGCAGAGATTTTTAGGCTGGGGAGTAGAGGAACTTTATTGGTTATTATTAGACTTTTCAGCTTCCAATGGACAAGTCAATATTTTTATTCTTTCGACTGCTGCTGTTTCCTGCTTTGATTGTTAAATCCCCTCTCTGCCTGGAAATGTCCTACTTTGAACAGAGTTTGCCTGCACCTAGCAAATTGTCTAAGAATGCTGAGCGTTGAGTCACTGGGGCCACAGCAGGTAAGTAACTCAGTCTGAGCACTGCAGAGGCCAGATTTGGGGATATACGGGTTTAGTAAGAGATAAACACTCTGCTGTAGCTGTTAACACCAGAATTTTGGGGCAAGAATGTATCAGCTCCCAGCATCCTTTCGCTGTGGGAAAGATGAGACCTTAGGGAGAAGAAATAAAGGGCTGAAATTCTGTATTACGGGTTATGAATGTTCTGGGAAAGAAATTTTAAAGAGTCAAATGGAGGTCCTACTAGTAATTCAAGGTATGAAACCTTTTGCGCTTCAGATTTAGCCTTCTAAGGCTGCCAGGAATTCATCATGGCTTGGCTTCACGGACGAAGATTTGGGAAGGGCTTTACCCACGCTTACTGCAAGCGCGCTGATGGCTGAAAAGGCCAATGCGGGATAGGCAAGACCGGTTGCAAAGAGCACACTGGAAGGTCTCCTTGGGTGGTACAGTCGAGGCACGGTTCTTTCTGCGCTGTCTCTTCTCCTCGAGACTGATTCTACGCGTGCTCTCAAAGGAGGCAGCAGCGTTATGTATGGTGTGTCTCCAAATCTCCCGATTGGAGGCCAGGGTGGACCACTGATGGTGGTCAATATGGCCAAGGCTGAGGTATTGTTTCAGGGAGTCCTTATATCTCCTCTTTGGAGCTCTTCTCTTGCGGCAGCCGCTGGCGAGTTCACCGTAGAACACAATCTTGGGGAGGTGGTGATCCGCCATCCTGGAGACGTGCCCTGCCCAGCGCAGCTGCGTTTTCAGCAACGTGGCCTCAATACTGGTGACCTCTGCCTGTTCAAGGACAGTGACGTTAGTCACGTAGTCAGTCCAGTGGATGTTCAGGATTGTCCGGAGGCAGCACTGATGGAAGTGTTCAAGGAGTCGCAGGTGGTGGCGGTAGATGACCCATGATTCAGACCCATACAGAAGAGTAGACAGAATTAACACAAATGTAATTGTCAGGCAGTGGGTAGATGGTGATGTGATGAACAGGCTTAGGCATCCTAGGGGAAAGAGGGGTCTCTACTGATGAGGGTGTTGACAAACACTGTAAAAGGCTTCATCAAGCCAAATATTACAATTAGCTGTTGTTCGCAACTGCTACTTACATTGCTTAAAAAGGAAGTGCAAGTTTCCTTATACCTGGAAACTTCTGCAAGCATGGGGGTGAATTTTTGAATAGACAAAAAAAAGGGTGTGTGTGTGAAATTTAACAATTTTTCTTCTGCGACCATGTTACGTCAGATTTACTGCTTTCCAGTGGCTGGTAAGAAACTTATTAGGAAATGATACTGCTACCTCAGAGCTGGGGGATTAATTTTTAATTGATTACTTCTTTGTGATGATGACAGAAATAGACTATCATAGATGGGGAAAGGGTGTAGCACATGCCCTTGCTCTTCTGGAAGCTCACACTGAGACCAAGCTGTTCTCGAGGCTTTTCTTTCCCAGCTGGCTGAAATAAGCCTGCACTAGCCTTCTCCTGCTCCTGCTAGTGTGTGAACATCTCCCAGTCTCTAATGGATTCAGTATGACTGTGCCACTGCTGGGTGACAGAGGAGGAAGTGAAGGCAGGAGGGAGGCTTAAACCTCCCTGAATCTGCATCACTCCATGATCTGAAATGGACAACCAAAGCACTGCACAGACACCCAGAGTATATAGGGATCTGTTGGGGGAGGATCGTGGTGTGCAACTACTGTTTGAGAGACTTGAGCACGTGTCCCTTGCTCCTGCAAATGTCTCACCCTGACTGCTGTGCTAACAGCCTGGTGCCATTCTCCTGTGTGTATCACCAAGATCTAGCTCTGCTGTTCGAGTGTCTCTGGGCATTCCCATAACGTGGGTACACGAGGCTCCAGCCTGCCCCAAACAATCCCTTGTTGGAAAAGGAGCAGCTCTTTCCCCAGGCTGCCCTCTCTACCTGCCAAACACGTTCTTCACCGCAAACTGAAGCATCTGTTGCCTACACATGGTAAGACTGAAAAGCCAGCGTCTGAGGATAAAATATGAAGGGAAAAAATTGCTTCAGTTGCAGCTGCTCACGGGGAGCAGCATGAAATCAGGGAGGCTGAGAGCCAGTCAGAGGAATACCAGCCCTCAGGCTCCCGCTGGGTAGCGTCCCCGGCAAATCATACTTGCCAGAAATGGTCAAATATCTTGCTTTTAAATATCTCACCTGAGGAAACAGCCCCTCCATGCCCCCAATCACTCACGCTGAAACAACTGAGCCACTCATGTAAATCATGAATGCCATTTTCCTGCAGCAAGATGCATTTCTCCTTAGAAACTTCCCTGGCTGTTGTGAAGCAACAAACTTTGGCTCTCAAAGAGCAGGTATGCTAAGAACTTCTGGTGGTGGGAAGATATTGATGTGTATGCATATATGCACAGATGTTACGTTAAAAAAAAAAGGTTTGTTTTCTAAAAGGACTTAATGCCTCATTTTGGTGTGTTTGGCTTTGTAAACTTAACAGATATTTCTAATGTAACAAATTCACAAAAAAGTTTTCAATCCCTCTTAGTTTCAATTTGTTATCTCAGCTACATTGCTGTTTACTTCACTGTGGGCTGCGGAATGTAGTCCTCAGCCTTCTCCAAAAAATGCAGGAGGAAAGAGCCTGCTGCGGTTGGCAGATGCAATGGATTGACACTTCGCGAGTGTGTGTGTGTGTGTGCCTACATGCACTACATCCTCAGAAAACACAGATCTGAGCCCTTATGATGAAATAACTTTGAAGCTCAAACAGGAAAGCAAACAAGCACAAGGGGAAATGTGAAACACATTCCCCACCCCCTGCCTTTTTCCCCTTTTTTTCTCTTTAGCCCTTTCTAATTTATAAAGAAATTCTCTAGTCAATCCTAACGCATTTGTAGAAGCTTAGTTGGCAAGGGAAGCACAAGTTAAAGGAAATGCAGTGAGTTGCTGTCTGGAGTTTGTTTCAATTGTAATGATTATTTGCAATATACTGGATCATACAAATACAGCTTGTTTCACACAAGCTCATACCACAGTTTTTCTCCCTTAAAGGCAAGTCTTGGAGCTCAAAGAAATCTCAAAGCTAAGGCTGATCCCTTCTTGCAGATATGCTTTTAGGGGTCAGAAGTGGAGGGGAAAGTTAGAGGTAAGAGTGCTTTCAGTTTCTCCTTCCACAGGGCTCACAGTGAGCTCTAAGCAAGATTGTGGCTCCTTGCCTGTTATGGAAAGCAAGTACTAGTGGATCTTAAAGCAAATTATATACAGTCACAGACTTCAGATTTAAAAAGTTCCCAGTGGCGATTGTGACTTAGTACGGGCAGAAGACCAGAGCTGGGGAATGCAGGGGGATGGTCCTCTGGGAAGGGGCTACCAGGTTTGATTCCACCTGAAAAGGGACTCTCTGAGAGGACGAGGCAACTTTTTGCTTTCTGTTTTCAAGAAACGAAAAGATGGAAAAGGCTTCCCAGTTCTCACCAGTTTTACCTCCTCATCTGACTTGGTGCTCATTGAGGGACCAAAAGCAGGACGTGGAGACCCTGTCCCCAGCGGGAGCTGGATTTGACCACTCTGATTTACTTGAGTCGGAATTTGTCTCCTAGAAACTGGCCGAAGGCATCATCCATTACTGTCAGTTGTGAATTTGGGTGGATGAGCATGATCTCTCACCACAGGGACAAAGCTGTCACTCGCCAGTCTGGTCTGGAAGAGAAGTAAATCCTCTCTGATTTCAGAGAAAGAAATGTCTACTGGCCGATCACTAAGTGTTCTAGGTAGGCTCTTAAAAAAATGGTCTCTTGTTACCCATTCTTCTTTTTCTGAAGGATCAAAAGTAACTCAAGAACACAGAGAAGAGAGAAAATAGAACTGGAACTTATAAGCAAAACACTCCATTGTGTATCAGGTCTGAACCCATCCCGTGGTTTACGTTTCACTGCTGATCTTGGGAGAAAATTCAGTCCTGATGTTTGCCTTCTCGTCTGCACTGATTGTATTAATCCTATTCAGAGGCCAGACTCAATTTTTGTTCCTTTTTCTAAGGCCTTTGCTGTTACTTTCCATCCATCCACTTTCACAATTAGGAAATATACGTTTGAGAGGCTGACTTGATTTGTTCTTTCTCTTGGGGAATCACAGATTTCATGGTGTTTACAAAAAGTGGAAGAAAAAACCCCTTTCTGTGCACCACAGGCTGTGGGGAGAAAACCATATAAAAAAATCCGTGTCCTAAATACTGTAATCAAGAACTGATAAAGATGGTCTCAGACTTATTTTCTTCTTCTGGCTCAACCTGCCTTCAGCTGATATAAATATTTCTCATAAATCCTGTCTCTGCAGAAGTTTGACCAGCATTGTCTCAAGCTGTATGCTTTCCCCCATGAATATGTACGGTTTGTGGAAGTTTTGACCATTTCTTAATATTCTAACTAGAAGGGTTTTCCAAACAAACAGAACTATTTTTTGTCTTTTTCAGTCCTGTCCGATACCTCATTGTAGGTGTCTCTGAAAGGCCCATAGATATCTGTGGAGCGTAAAGAGGAGCTCTGGCAATTTTACACAGCTTCACGCCCCTCCTGCCTCCATAATCTGACAATAAAATTGGATTTTTGGTATCTCTTTAACACACCAAAAAGTAAACCTCTTTCATAACATGTATCATTTTTCAAGGTAATTTGAAGAGAATGCCTTTCACTTTCAAATTGCCTTTCTGCAGAGTCGAAACCACTGCTGTTTTGTGAAAGTTCTTGGCATTTAAAACTGCTTTGTAAGAAGGAGGATGAGGAGGAATAAAAAAAAAAAAAATCTCCCAGCCCTGGCTACTTCACATGCCTTCTGATCTGTCTAGAGCTTTTCAAGTGAGTGGGAACAGGCCGACAAATGCGTTCTGAAGAAAATCTCATTTCGACCCTAAATGGTGCTTCACAATTTCCAATTCATGCTGTTGCCGTTTTTACAGGAATTGATGGCTGCCATTGTTATCAAAGCTGACAGGCCTCTGGTAGGTTGCACAATCAGCGCAACCTGCTCGAGCCTTTCATTATTCCCAAGTGGCAGATTCTCATGATATCTCTCTTTTATAGGCATTGCTCATTTTTATTTCGCGTTTGACATGGCTCTTTCACTTGCTTGCTGCTGGGGTGTGGAGATAAAACGGGTCCTCTAAAGGTAAAGGGAACAACAGTGCCTATGCACGCTGAAAGCGGCTGGTGGCTTCTATCCTTCCAGCATGTTTTAGATCAGATGCTGTTGTGCATCTGAGTTTCGAAATTAGCAGTTGGGTAATTGCCCAACATGCAGGTCTATTCTTCTCAGCCCTGGTGTTCAGGCAGCATTTTGCAGACGCGCAAATGTCGTCTGAAAGCAAATCTGAATCAAAGATTTGGGGAGATTTTGCACTTGAAAAAAATAAAGAGGACAGTGTTTTCATTGAGCTGGTTTTGTCTAAAAGTCGCTGTCTCTTTTCAGCTAGGAAAACCTGGAAAGGTGCTGAGAAATTCTCCAAATGACCAAACTGGTCATCAGGCTGAGAAACAGGATGAGCGGAGGAAAGGTGACCAGTTCCCCAGGATGTGAAGCAGCTGAATGGACGATGAAATGTCCTGCAGCCAAGAGGTATTTCCCTGCACTGACTATAATTTAGACAACCTGAATCGATGATATTCCCCTTCCTCCCGCATTTTCTCATCAATAAGATTTGAGTTAGAAGCTCTGCTCAAGCCTGTCCATAGGGCCTATGAACAACGCATGAGTATGTATGACACAGGCAGCACTGAAGGGTGAAAAAAAAGGAAGGACTTTTGACTAAACCTTCATAAACCTAATTTTTCAGGATTTTACTGTGTAAGATTTGCATAATGTTAAATGGGATATTACTGGTAGATTGGAGAAGAGATCTAACAAATCCTCTAATATCATCCCAAAGGCTTTGTGTTTTGAACCCAGATTGCCATAGGATTCTCATCTTGCTTTTGCCCTCAATCCCAGATATTTTTTCAACATGATTTTCCCCGTATTATTTAGCTTGGAATTGCTTCAAAGATCATTATGAATATACTTCTCTATGAGGAAACCGCTGTTGTTGCTGGCTGGCTGTCCTGCTCAGAAGGTGATCTGCAGTGTTTTTCTCTCAGCTGCTGGACTTGGGGACAGCTTTCTGAAGGTATTTAGACACCTAAAGGCATCAATGGGGATATGAGATCAGCTGTCTAAATGTAGTTCTGTAGCTGTCATGTGCTTGTACTAACACAATTTAGGAGGAATGCGAGGGAACAAGGGTCTGTGCCTCTGCTAAGTGATGTAAGTTGAAATCCTGAAGTCGTAAAAGTTCCCTGTAGCGGAGTGCCCAGTGAGAGGTGTGAGTGAGAGTGGCAGTCGATGAACCCCATAGGGACAGGGATGCAAAGGAAAGCAGGACACAAACCCACAAAAACTAGTATGAGAACAGGCAAAACAAACATCTCTCCCATCTTGTGGCCTCGCATCATGGAGGTAGCTCAAACCAGGGGCTTTCATGGTGTGAGCCTTCTTTCCTGCCCCTGGTGCTTGGGATCATTGTCATAAGGGAAGATCTATTGCTTACAGAAATGAAGGAGGAGAAACCAGCTTTGCAGATGATAAATTAAGAAAAATATTATGAAGAAATAAATTAGTGAGCAGATATTGACAAATAAGTAACTTTACAGCCCCTAGTAGCATAATCACCATAAATACTCAAGACAAGATTGACAGACGGGGTAATAACTTTTATTATTAGATCAAGAGCCATACCTGAAAAAAAAAAGTCAAAGGAAATTGTGGGCACAACTGCCTTTCTTTGGGTCTGAAATAATGAACTTCCAGGGCAATAAGGAACAATTGTCCTACTTTGGTTTAAGTACATGAACCAATTAGAGAGCAAAGGGTTGCTAAAATCTCAGAAGCGGGTGGGAACGTCCAGGTCTGATTTCCCAAGACAAATTTTCATGATGATTCTGAGTCACATGTTCAATCCCTTCCTTCCCTTTGATGTTTGTTCCTGATCTTATCTTTGCTGCACAGCCAATCACTGCTTGTGCAAAGGTGCTGTGAACAGGGTCAGGTAACTCAGTAAATGAAAAAAAAAATTCATGAAAACAATTACCTTTTAAGCTTTTTCCTTTAGGTCCCAGGGCAAATGTCGGGGTCACTGTAGGTAGTCATTGCTAAAAATTTCAACTCATGGCCCCGCTGCTTCCAGAACTGATGCTATGATTAGCTGATGTCCATTTGGCTCAGCTGTACCTGGCTTCACTAGGAATTAGCAGAAAGCGGCAAAAGGCTGGCTGGCCCCTGTCATGCCACATAGGACAAGTAGTATTGTATCAAGGGCATGCTGTGCAAAGGTTGTCACATAAGCTGTGATGTAGGAAGAGCCTGAGGACAAGAGGGCTTTTCATGATGGATAGTAGATAAATAGATATATTTGGTATCTACGGATAGGGTCTAGGATGGATTGTTCCTATTTGCTTTGTTAGATTTGAGAGTTAGATTTGAAGAATAATGGCCCTCCATGTCTTTGTGAGACTCAATTTCATAAATGTCTTTGATATTGTTGGAGGCCAGTTGCACTATGAGGATAACATGTTCTTACCACCTTGGTGCCTTGCAGCAGCTTTGGTAAATCAGATCTTGCTCATCTGGTAAGACTCAGAAGGTTCTGACCAAGCAAGACATTGAATATGTTTCCTTCTTAAGCACAGATGAAAGACCCAGCATGCAAGAGCTTCGTACTATTTCTCACCTGACAGGAAGACAAGTAGGTACTTGTCTATCAAACAGAGACTAAAAGCCTACAAATGAACTAGGTGAGCAGCCAACCCTACACTTGTATCTCCCATCTGTTTCTCGTACAGGGAAATTCTTACTTGTAAATCTCCAAAGGACGTGCTGGAGTCTCACAGCCTGACAGACGCTGGTAGAGGATGCTGGTTTGCAGACTCCTGCTACCCAGGGCACTCTGCTCACATCCACATTCTCTAAAGTTCCTGCTGGGAGGTATCACAAGAGATAAATTTCACACCATTCACCATCACAGAACAAAGTGGCAGCTTCTTATTTGATGTATAAATTATCCTCTTTTATTATGTTGGATGTTTAAACACGCTATCTGAAGGCTTGTTCTTCTTTGAAATAAGATGTTTGACTATTTTAATGTGACGGAGATGCTTGTTTAGAGGATAAATCCCCCCCGGTGCACACTTGCCTGGAAACAAGACGGAAAAAACTTTTTCATGTTAAGTTGTCTGAAAGCAAATCCTCAAAGGTTATGGGTGCACATCCGATGTGTGGTTCCAGTCCATACATCATGAGCAAAACACAGTGGCCAGAAGTCTATTGCTTTCACGGACACCTCAGAGCAGCCACAGCAGTCACACTGTTGTAGTTTACTCTGTACATTTGGGGGAAGGACGGCCATTGCGCTCTGTGTTTTGTCCTGTTCCAAAGTAAAGCCTTGACCCAAATTTTATCTTTAATGAGTTTTGTTGTTCTGCTGAGATGAAGTCTTTAACTTCAGAGCTTAATTCTTCCTGCCTTGCTAAAGCCACCTGCTTTATGGGATGAATTATTTAGATGAGCGTCCAAAAGCAGGTTCAATGGTGGTTTATCAGCTGTTAGAGGTAAGAGCTCAAACAAGCTGGTGCCATGTATTCCTCCTCCTGCACTGCTGGTCCTTGCATCGATCCTGGGGGTTTGCTGTTGTTACTCCTTGTCTTTTCTACTTAATTTCTCAACGTTAACATGAATCATGGGCTATATATGGAGTCTGTTATCTCTTCCTGTGGTTTAAGCAACATATTGTTGTTTATGGAGATTGAAATCTCCATTTGAAGTGATTTTTTTGAAGGAGTGTAACTCTTTCATATCTAGCTGATGCCTACCAGCCCATAAACCTCCCTAAGTTTGGAGAAGGTGTGTTTAAGATATTTTGGCCTTGAACACAGCCCTTAAAGCCCTATCTGTTTGATCTTGCAGCCAGTCATGCTGACCAAGGGACTGTGCTTGACTTTGTGTGAAGTCCAAGATGGGGAAAGTTAAACCATGTGAGTTCGCTCCATAACCTTCCTGATTCTTTGTTTTGGAGGAATGTCTGAGTGGGAAGAGCTTTTAAGTTTCCTTCAGGTACTTTTAGACAAACCCAGGAGGTGTTTTTGGAAGATGCTAAGTAATATACTTTAGTAGTACCACTGTGTCGGCAGATTACAAATATTAGCCCTTTGTAGTTACTGCCTTCAAAGTGACAATAAAAGAAGACAGATCAGCGCATCTAAGTCATTTGCATTTTGTGTTATTTTTGTACAATTATGTGTTTGAAGAGAGAGTGCTTTTTTCTTCTTTTCTTTTTCCCCCCCTTCCAAAGCTCCCTTAATTACTTTCAGTTCAGGTTGACTTACCATTTTATTGTAGGTAATGAAAGTCAGATGGGAAATAGTGAAACTTAGTCTAAAGTCAATCAGTCTGTTAAGTTGAATACAAAATGCACTCGTGGTTCATTCACTCCTAGTAGGGTAACAGAGACGCAGATGATTCCCACTGAACACCTAGAGAAGAGATTTGAAAAGATCATTAAAGCAAATATCAACACTGCAGATAGGAGAGGGAATAAACACAACGTGTGCTCTGTCTCCGAAGTGCTGCTGTGGTACAGAAGCACGGGAAATAGTTCACATGAATTTCAAAAGTTTTTATCTTTTCTCTTTGTCTCTCTCCCCGATAGCACCATCAGCCTAGATTATGAGTGATAGAGAGACAGAAAGCAATGGTACTTTTACTGCAGTTTGCATATTCACGTGGATGAGACTAAAGTGAAGTCCCCATGAGTTTCCAGAGCTGGGAGAGCACCCTGAGAAAGGAAATGGAAGTGTGGAGCAGACTCAGCTCTATCCCCTCTAGTTCAGAGGCTGGTGCAGATCTGGAAGAGACTGCTGTGGGCTGTTGCAAATAATCTGTGTGCTCTTGTGCCTTTGCGCTCTGTTCCCTACCCAGAGGGCTGTAGTTGATTGATAGAGGTCTCGAGCAGAGGTTGGCAGTTGCAGCCGGACCTCAGCATCTTGTCAGGCTGTTCGCACCACCAGCATGTGCCTGCTTTTGGCTGCCAGGTTTCTTGGTTATTCCTGTCTCCCAACTCCCTGACGAAGCAGCACAGGGTCCTGGGACTGCAGACTCTGCCTACTTGTTCAGCCCTGATCATGTAAAAAACTATGTGCGTGTCCTTCCTTGAGGCAGGACTCAGAAGACACCGCTTCTGGTGCCATCATGCCTTTCTTTCTGTGCTTCATTTTTCCTGGCTGGAAGATGCGGGAAAGGCTTCCAAACTCCCCCAGGCAGGTACTTCTGGACCAGCTCATGCAGTGTGCCACAATGAGATTAACTGGGCACTGGCTTCTCTAATCTCCCTAACACCTTAGATGGGAAGATCTGTCTGAGCAGAGAAATTCTCACTTCTGGTTCATATCCTGCACATTGAAATCTCCAGCAGAATATCCAAGGCGGGGTTGCATATGTAAAGTATTGTAACTGCTGATTTCTCTCTGGCTTCAGGTGTCGCATTGGTTTTTGGCTCATTGCCATTAATTGGAATGAATTTTAATGACTTCATGTGGCTTAGATTGGAGGCAGTTATAATTAATTCCATGTGTACATGCCAGATATATGTGTATGAGAAATCTCTTGATCAAAGAATTGTTTCCTTGCAGGAACAAAAGCTAACAGCGCTAGCAGCTACCCAGCAGCAGCCAGGACTATGCAGCCTGAATTACTCTGTGGCCGCAAAACCAGCTCCGGTTATTCCTAAATCCTCACAAGGCAAAGCAAGGACCCTCACCATGATGTGTCTCAGTTTCCCTTCTCTGCAAGTATGTCAGTATTAGGAGTTGTCTTTTGAAAACACTTTTGAGATCGCTTAACGAAACATGCAATTTGACCAAAACCAGCCACGGAGGCGAACTAACTGGAAGTTGCTCCAGGAAGGGGATGGCAACTTAGCTCTGGCTAAGCTAGTGGCATCTGTGAGAGACAGAGTATGGGGGGAAATTGCTCATCTTGACGTCTCTCACAAAAGGAGGGCTCCCTGAACGGTCCTGATGAGAGTACCCTCTCCTCATACCACAAGAAAGGGATGGGAAGGTGGCCCTGTGTTAATTTTTCTGGCTTCTCCTGTCCTTTCCTAGTGTTTGATTTTTCACTTTCAGATGCAGGGCTCTGTGCTAATGAAGATTAAAATGTCTGTCTGTCTTTCCTTGGAGCAGGCACAGAACAAGTCAGACGGTGTCAATATGTCTCTGTCTTTCAGCCCCTTGTGTAGGCAAGTCCGTGCTCTCGCCGGGAAGAAGGTATTGGCTGGTGGAAATGACACATCTGTCTCAGCAAGTAGAAGGTGTTTGAGAGGCTCCTGGATGGCTGCAGTGCGCACGTATTCTTTTAGGAGCTCAGAGTTAAATGTCCTTTTTAATAAGGATGAGACACTCACATTTGCATAAGTGTCAGCCTTAATGGGACTTTGAAATGGGTAAAACAGCATAGGGATCACTCCTGTACAACTGGAGAGGCTGGCAAGATGGCCTGAGAGGAGTGGTGCATGTCTTCCTGGCATGGAGGGTAATGCCGGTGATCTTCCCCAGCACCTGCACAGGCTGCTGTCAGGAAACTTAATAAACTGTGTTCCATAAGAGACTATAGAAGAGCCCTAACCTACACAGCCCAAGACCAGAAAAAGCCTCCAACATGCATGTAAAAAGAGATGCTATGAAATACGGGGCTTAGACAATTTTGTAAATTAAAGCAGCTCAGCATGTTAACGGGAGGCAATTGGGTACTTGTGACTGGCCCTCTGTTCATGTGTTTTTAATCTGCAGCTGCTCCAGCATGATCTAACTTTTTTTTTTCCCCCCGGGATAAACCATGCTGCATTATCTGGGATGTTACCGTGGGCTAAGGAGGAGGACAGTTACTGCAGCCTAGTTACTGGGTAATAATATGTGATCAGCAACTCGACTGAACCTGCTTGAACCTCATTTTGAGTCTGAGCTTTGAGTCTGATTTGGTTTGTGTGATTCGGTTTGAGTGTCCCTCAGGTGGGTTCAGAGCTCGCTGAATTTAGTTATGCTTGTGGAGGACTTTCCACAAAGTCCCTTTTTTCTTGCTGCCCTGACTCTGTGCTGTCCTTTTCCCGAATGGAGGATGTGAGAGCCTGTGGCAGGGCCAGGGTGACTTTGACGTAATGAACTAAGACAGGGTTCTGCAGGGACACTCTACCTGGACACAGTGTCGGTCTTTGGCAATCCAGGGTAGGAGTTTCTCTGAGAAGATAAGAAAGCGAGTATCTGCTGCTGGCTAAGAGGAAAGGATCTTAATTCATCTACAAAATTCTTCTTTGTAACTATTTACATCCAGTTGCAAGTGACAACATTCTCGTACAGGTGCTCACTCAGCCTTCAAGGCATGACAACCTCACCTAGCTTGTCTTAGGAAAAGGTTTCCCCTGAGCTGCCGTAATCCCTCTAACTGGACACTGACAGAAACCTGCCATTTTCTCCCCATGGCTACTGCTGCCCTCACCTACTCCAACCCTTCTTTGGGGATCTCAGCACGGCTTGGTAATTCTGACTGTGCTAAAGCGGAGCGGCGTTTGCTACAAGGCTCCACTAAGTCAGTGGGTGTCCAGGGGGCTTGGATCCAGTCCAGCTGTCAGTGTAGATACCGCAAATAATATATTGACCGAACTTGCCTGTGTCTCCTGGCAGGGATCAGATCCTGGTTCCTGCTTCACAACAACTAAAGCTGCTCTGACAGGAGTGACTGATGCCTTTAGATCCAAGAGTCACAGTTCAGTTCATGTGCATGACCCAGCCAATGGACTGTGGCATGGTTTTTCAGAAAACTATTTCTTTGCAGTCTAGATTTGGTTTCAGGCTCTTATGTGGGAGTGCTAGTGCATCAGAAAGGTTATTTTGAAGCTGCCTTTATTTTTGTCAGAACAGTTCTATTTTTTTAATTAGAGCTGCTCTGTAGCAGCTATGATTATAAACCATATTTGATATAACTTTCTAATGCCTTAAAATTTCACTCACCTAGCCCTTGGTTTAGAAAGGGCTAATTCCACGACACACCTTTATCCCTTTTCTTGATGCCAGCAGCATGCCATGCCATTCAATTAGAGCTGGTGTCTGAAGGGTTAATTGACAAAACTGTATTTAGTAAGAGTTTTGTCTCCCTAATGCAAGCTGGGGACATCCCACACCAGCGATTAGAAGCAAGTCCTTAAAAACCAAAGCTGAATAGCAGCAAGGCAGGGTGCTCACCGGCCTGGTAGCCCCATGTAAGCTGATAGATTCCTGGTTCCGTACATGTTTTTGGATTCTGCGGCCTCATCAGGTGCCGCAGGTCAAATCCAGACCAGCCCACGATCCGGTGGCCTGCACAAGACTTGGTCTTGAAACAACCTCATTTCTTGTACAAACCTGTGAGAAACTTCCCGCCGATATCTAGCAGGTGTCTCAGGCAGGACCTGGTAGAACTGTCTGTCCTAGCAGCGTAGGTAACCACTGAGCTCCCTCAACCCTGGAGCATTTTGGTCTCTGGAGCACTTTCGCAAGAGCACATGTACTCCTGGTATGGATTAGGATCCCATGCTTTTCAGATAGGTTTCCAAAGAGCTAACGGCCAGTCCTGACACTTTGTGACCTTGAAATTAAAATGTGCTGGTAACCCCTCTTCTTCCAGCGACAACATGGTGCGATGCTGCACCGGGTTTTACCCCCAGCTAGTGGAGTGAGGAACAAAGGCAACGCCTTAAGCTCCGCAGCCTTTCCCCGTGGAACAGTGAAGCTTGAGGCTGCTGGCAGCAGGGGAAATGCTGCCTTTCTGCCATGAAACTTTGTTCAGAAGTGGGAACACACAGGGCTT
Organism: Buceros rhinoceros silvestris; assembly: GCF_000710305.1. Taxonomy (NCBI): domain Eukaryota; kingdom Metazoa; phylum Chordata; class Aves; order Bucerotiformes; family Bucerotidae; genus Buceros; species Buceros rhinoceros. Next base: position 50,432 of record NW_010403082.1, on the reverse strand, counting down.
TTAAAAGAAGAACTCTAGGGTGGGGAAAAAAGGAGCAAAGGCTCTCTTTTTCTCTCTCCTTTTTTTTTTTTTCTCTCCCCAAGAAGGGAGAAACAGCTGTGCTAATCCGCTGGGGTATGTTTGAAATGCTTTTGAAAGACACTGAGGAGCTGGACTATTTCTCTTTAACCATTTTCTGCAACTAAACAGGAAAAAGTAACAAAACCTGAAATAACAGTGAGGAAGTCCAGAGGCCTCATACTGGGCTGCATATTTCCCTCACAGATCAGAATGAAAACAAGAGCTTTCCTAATGAACCGTACACACGGCAAGGGAGGCATTTTCTGTGCATACATGCGTACCTTTGTACATAGGTATGCAGTGACTTTTCACGTATATAGTCATACATGTATGCATATAGGTACGAGAAATCTAAGCCATTTGTCTTAGCCATTTCCCTTTGATCATTTCTTTTCCTCTGCTTCTTTATGCTCTTTTTTACATTTTTCTGGCCCACTAGCACATTTCCCATCTTTTCCCCAGATCAGAACCTGTGTGGCCAGGCCCTGTCTTTCTGCAACAGGCCCACTCAAAGCCAGAAGAAAAGAAAAACAGTGCTCTCCCTGTTAAAGATTTTCTCTTTTCCCTGGATAACTGAAAATATATGGTGATTAGATTAAAACAAACAACCATGTGCTCCTATACCGCACTGCTGAGACTGGACCTGAGAAATGGAAGAGATTGCTGGTGTAGGGCTGTAGTAATCATAGCTTGGCATGATGGAGCACCCTTCAGGCAGAGGAAATAGACCCCCAGCTTGCTTCGTGTTTTATTGGTCTGATCCTGTGGAGCTGCGTTGATTTACCACAGCAGAAAAAAACGCGTTTGCAGACGTGTGTGAGCGAAATCAATTCACCCACTCTGGAGCACAGGCTGGTGGAGGCTGAGCACAGCGGGGGCCGTGGCAGCAGGCGAGTGCTCAGGGGAGCAAGAGAAAGATGGAGGAGGCAAACGACATGTGGGCAGGATGTAACCAGGCAAAGAGGAAACTTCTGTGGTGATTCATGGCGATGGCCATTCCCCTGGCCTTGTACCCGCCAGGTCCATACAGGCTCTGTGGCAGGGCATTGCCAAGCCTGCATCGCTGCCCTGTTGGGGTGTGGTGCGACGTGGGCACACCGGGGTTCGCTTTGTCCTGACACATGACAGACTTGCTTGGATTTATTTTCTTTGTGGTGTCAGGCTGTGCTCTTTGGTTTCCAGGTGCCTCCTCCAGGCTGGGACACCAGGCTGGGTGGTGTGGGCTCCTTGCTGAATTGGGTTTTTGAAGCCTGGTGATTTTTCATGCTCAGTTTCCTCTTGGGCATTGGGACAATTTTAAAATGCTCCACTCTGCTAACCGAGCTGTGGTGATGGGGCACAGCTCAAGACCATGGTCATGCTTTTTGCTCAACCTTTCCAGCTTGGTAGCCCTAGTGTCCCTGCCTTTGTCCACCCTCCCTGGCCCCTGACGAAAATCAAGAGTTGCCTTCTACACGGTCTTTTCTGTCTCCACAACACGGCCTGCCCTGACAGATTTCTTGTGGGGAACATTTTATGACCTTGTGGACATGTCCTTTGGAACCTAATGTGTTAATGATTGTTCCTTGTTAATGAGCTCATTCAGAAATACTTGATGTGAAGGGTCCCTAGCTCCTGTCTCGTGAAGGGGTGGCAGGAAAGGCATCAGAAACCAAGGTGATCAGAGGAAGCTGGGAGTGGAAAATCTGAATAAATAAGCAATTCTGTGAGCAATGGAGTGGCTGAAATGTTCTCGATCATCTTTTCCCCCTTTCTTTTAACATCTGCAGCCTGGGCAGGCTTTCAAATATCTCCTTCCATACAACAGTGCAATGGGGCAAGAAAAATTTCAGCATATTAAAAGTGTTAGCAAGTGTGGAGAGAAAGGTTTCCTGAGATGGGGCCAGTGGAGTTTGCAAGTTAGCTGAAAGCACAATGAAAACGCACCACTTAGGGAATATATAAATAATGCCATACAATATTCTATAGCAGATCAAAACACAGAGCCAGCCTCACACGCTTCAGCAATTTTTGCTTCTGAGTGTTTTAAATGAGCTCGAAACCCTCTCAGACGCTTTTGTTCATAGGTGAATGGCTGTCCAATGTACCAAAAGCAAAAATGTAATTAAACTTTAAACTCTTAAAATGCCAAATACCGCTGGGATAACACATGGGTAAAACACAGTAATTGTTTATATTTACTCTATGTCTAGTTAGCATTTCTTTTCAGGTGCCTGCCAGAAATGCTAGCTCAGGAACCGCAAAAACTGTAAGAATTAGTTTGTCTTTGTGAATTCAGAGCTTCAAAGTCCTAATTGACTTTTGATGTGGTGTGATCTCATTACCTACTTGCTGAGAATAGTGCTCTCTTTATGATGGTAATGCAGCGGGGCTTCTCTCCCAGCACAAACACAGAGCCTCACAAACACAGAGCCTGCCTCTAAAGCCCTGGTAGCACTACACCCCATCTCAGAGGATCTGAGCTCGCTGTGCCCAAGTCCTTGAGGCTGCACTTTTAAAATGGAAGAATGAGCCCCTGCTCTCT